>NW_025746252.1:117500-130000 GCF_021184085.1 Oncorhynchus gorbuscha | reverse complement strand
ACACACAGAGAGACACACAGAGAGACACACAGAGACACAGCGAGAGACACAAACACACACAGAGAGAGAGAGACAGAGAGAGACACAGAGACACACACACGCCAACAAACACAAACATCGACACACACACACACAACCCTTTAAACACTCAGGAACCCCATAATGAACAATGATCCCAGGTATTTCCATGACGTTATACATCATTCCTGATGAAAATACATGGGACGGGTCCCAAATCACACCCTATTCCGAGCGGAGCCCTACGGAGCCTGGTCTAACGTAGTGCACTTTAAAGGGGACAGGATGCCATTTGGGACACAGTCAGAAAGAAGAAATGAGGAGAAGCAAAAACAGATGATGAAGAACGCGTAAAGTAATGCATGATGATGAGGGGGGAGGAGGGGGAGGGAGGAGGGAGGGAGGGAGGGAGGGAGGGAGGGAGGGAGGGAGGGAGGGAGGGAGGGGGAGGGAGGGAGGGACTATTTTTTCTCTTTGGCAACGTGTAGAATTTTAGGATGTTAGCCCATCCCAATTTTTATTTTATTGTATTTTTTGGGGGGGGTGGCCTTGCTCAGACAGGGGGCCCAGCAAATCTTCCACCATACAACATTGTTCCAATTAATAAAACGTTCATGCGGTGTGTGAAGTTAAGAGAAGTGTTGAGGAGAAGCACAGTAATTACCCAAACAGAGATGAGAAGCTCTGGACTGCATTTAATCACTCTGAGAGAGAGAGAGAGAGAGAGAGAGAGAGAGAGAGAGAGAGAGAGAGAGAGAGAGAGAGAGAGAGAGAGAGAGAGAGAGAGAGAGAGAGAGACAGAGACAGAGAGAGAGAGAGAGAGAGAGAGAGAGAGAGAGAGAGAGAGAGAGAGAGAGAGAGAGAGAGAGAGAGAGGGAGACAGAGACAGAGAGAGAGAGACAGAGACAGAGAGACAGAGAGAGAGACAGATTTAGTGAGAGAGTTAACAACATTAATGTGTACTGTTCATTTTGATTGTTTATTTCACTTTTGTCTACCTCACTTGCTTGGTAATGTTAACACATGTTTCCCATCCCAATAAAGCCCCTTGAATTGAATTGAGAGAGAGACCTAGAGAGAGAGAGTGTGGATTGTGTGTGTTATGGGGGATGGCTTTGTGTCTGTGTGTGTGTGTGTGTGCGTGTGTGTGTGTGTGTCATCCCTCTCAGGGGTATGGCTGCTCCAGTATAATAAATCCACAGTCGTGAGAGATGTGACAAACCATGTTCACTTCATATACCACTCCCCTGTGTGTGTGTGTGTGTGTGTGTGTGTGTGTGTGTGTGTGTGTGTGTGTGTGTGTGTGTGTGTGTGTGTGTGTGTGTGTGTGTGTGTGTGTGTGTGTGTGTGTGTGTGTGTGTGTGTGTGTGTGTGTGTGTGTGTGTGTGTGTGTGTGTGTGTGTGTGTGTGTGTGTGTGTGTGTGACAGGGAGGGAAGCCACTGTGTTGATCTGAACTTCTTTAATAATAAACAGTGTGTTTCCACTGGTGCACCCCCCCCCCCCCCCCCCCACACAGCCAATTACCTGGAGGTCACCTCCCACCTCCCCCCCCCAAAAAAAGGGAGTCTATATACATTGTGTGCAAAAGGCATGAGGAGGTAGGCGAATAATTATAATTTTGCAGATTAACACTGGAGTGATAAATGATCAGATGGTCATGTACAGGTAGAGATATTGGTGTGCAAAAGAGCAGAAAAGTCAATAAATAAAAACAGTATGGGGATGAGGTAGGTGAAAATGGGTGGGCTATTTACCGATAGACTATGTACAGCTGCAGCGATCGGTTAGCTGCTCAGATAGCAGATGTTTGAAGTTGGTGAGGGAGATAAAAGTCTCCAAGTTCAGCGATTTTTGCAATTTGTTCCAGTCACAGGCAGCAGAGAACTGGAAAGAAAGGCGGCCAAATGAGGTGTTGGCTTTAGGGATGATCAGTGAGATACACCTGCTGGAGCGCGTGCTACGGATGGGAGTTGCCATCGTGACCAGTGAACTGAGATAAGGCGGATCTTTACCTAGCATGGACTTGTAGATGACCTGAAGCCAGTGGGTCTGGCGACGAATATGTAGCGAGGGCCAGCCGACTAGAGCATACAAGTCGCAGTGCTGGGTGGTATAAGGTGCTTTAGTGACAAACCGGATGGCACTGTGATAAACTGCATCCAGTTTGCTGAGTAGAGTGTTGGGAGCAATTTTGTAGATGACATCACCAAAGTCGAGGATCGGTAGGATAGTCAGTTTTACTAGGGTAAGGAGGCTTTGTTGCGGAATAGAAAGCCGACTCTTGATTTGATTTTCGATTGGAGATGTTTGATATGAGTCTGGAAGAAGAGTTTACAGTCTAGCCAGACACCTAGGTACTTATAGATATCCACATATTCAAGGTTGGAACCATCCAGGGTGGTGATGCTGGTCAGGTCATTATGATTCACACCTGAAAAGCATGCATTTGGTTTTACTAGCGTTTAAGAGCAGTTGGAGGCCACGGAAGGAGTGTTGTATGTCATTGAAGCTCGTTTGGAGGTTAGATAGCACAGTGTCCAAGGACGGGCCGGAAGTATATAGAATGGTGTCGTCTGCGTAGAGGTGGATCAGGGAATCGCCCGCAGCAAGAGCAACATCATTGATATATACAGAAAAAAGAGTCGGTCCGAGGTTTGAACCCTGTGGCACCCCCAATATTTGATTGTATTTTTTGGGGGTGGGGTCTTGCTCAGAAAGGGGGCCCAGCAAAACTGCAGTATAAAATAGTTCCAATTAATGAAAAGTTTATTCGAAATGTGAAGTTAAAGATTATTTAGAGAAGTGTTTAGGAGAAGCACTAATTAGCCAGATAGAGATGAGAAGCTCTGGGCTGCATTTAATCACTCTGAGAGAGAGAGAGAGAGAGAGAGAGAGAGAGAGAGAGAGAGAGAGAGAGAGAGAGAGAGAGAGAGAGAACAAGAGAAGAGAGAGAGAGAGAGAGAGAGAGAGAGAGAGAGAGAGAGAGAGAGAGAGAGAGAGAGAGAGAGAGAGAAGGGCAGGAGGGATGTGTGTGTGTGTGTGTGCCTGGGTAAGTCTTCATACAGGTCTGTGTTTGTGGGAGAATGATAGTGTGTTCGTGTTTGTGTCAACGGAAATTATGTGTTGGGTGTGTTTGGGGAAATGAGATGCTGTGTGTGTTTGGGGAATACACGCGATATCCGGCTGATCACTAGACAGCGATTTCAGACGTTTGAGAAGAAGGTCCGTCTATGACCGGTCCGTTAACGACGAGTCGGAAGCGGGGACGTCCCCGAGGACGAGGAGAGGATCGGTCCGGGCGGCGAAGGTGGACTCCACGGATGACGTTGGGGTCCAGAATGTCCTCCACCTGAACTCAACACTGCTCCTCTGGGAACATACCCCTCCACCAGATACTGAAGCCGACCCCCACGACGTCGGGAGTCCAGTAGGGATCTGACAGCGTATGCCTGGCCCCCCTCGATATCCATGGGGGATGGAGGTGTGTCGTGGGGAACAGCATCAGCTAGGGGACCAATAACCACCGGTCTGAGGAGGGAGACATGGAAAGAGGGTGAGATACGGTAGTGACTGGATAATTGTATCCTGTATGTCACCTCATTGACCCTCCGGAGAACCTTGAATACAAAGAGTACGCCCAGAACTCTCTACAAGGAAACGCCCACTCGCCCTGTTGGTCTCCTCAGTAACCGCCCCAGCTCCTGATCTATCCTCTCCCCGATAGACTGTGGCCAATGTGAGGCTAACCGTGACCCTGAACTTCTCCCAGAAGGCCCTCCATACTCGGGATGTGAATTGGGGGCCACGGTCTGAGACAATGTTGTCAGGAAGGCCAATGATACCAGAAGAACGGCTGGAAGTGTCACGGGTGTCGTTGGAACCAAAGTGCAGCGTGGTGGGCGTACATTGTCTTTTTTTATTTAATGTCGTCAACACGTCACCCCGCTCCTCCGGACTCACACAGGAAGCGGCGCAGGTCCTAATCCAGGCACTTGTCATCTCCCGTCTGGATTACTGCAACTCGCTGTTGGCTGGGCTCCCTGCCTGTGCCATTAAACCCCTACAACTCATCCAGAACGCCGCAGCCCGTCTGGTGTTCAACCTTCCCAAGTTCTCTCACGTCACTCCGCTCCTCCGCTCTCTCCACTGGCTTCCAGTTGAAGCTCGCTTCCGCTACAAGACCATGGTGCTTACCTACGGAGCTGTGAGGGGGACGGCACCTCAGTACCTCCAGGCTCTGATCAGGCCCTACACCCAAATAAGGGCACTGCGTTCATCCACCTCTGGCCTGCTCGCCTCCCTACCACTGAGGAAGTACAGTTCCCGCTCAGCCCAGTCAAAACTGTTCGCTGCTCTGGCCCCCCAATGGTGGAACAAACTCCCTCACGACGCCAGGACAGCGGAGTCAATCACCACCTTCCGGAGACACCTGAAACCCCACCTCTTTAAGGAATACCTAGGATAGGATAAGTAATCCTTCTCACCCCCCCCCTTTAAGATTTAGATGCACTATTGTAAAGTGACTGTTCCACTAAATATGATTCCAAATCAGAGACAACAATTGACAGCTGTCCATGATTGAGAACCATACTAGGCCAAAACATAGAAATAAAGATACATAGAAAACAAAACATAGAATGCCCACCCCACATCACACCCTGACCTAACCCGCTGCGGGGGACAGTTTCTTGGATAAGAAAGCACAAGGATACAATTTTAGTGGGTCCCCACACAATAAACTGCCCCCACACCCACCTCCAATGTGCCTTCCTCAACCAAAAAAAGGTAGCATGGGATCTGGGTGTATCAGTGGATCAGCAAGGAGGAAAGGAGCTGTTGGAGGCCAACCCACCCCCTTGAGGAGGGAAGAAAGGCCTGAAGTTGCTGATGATGCTGGAGGCCAACCCAAAAACTGTGAAAACCCCTTGATGGAGGGACCTACCCTTCTTCTTGTCCTCCAGGAGGGAGGTGAGAGGGATGGCCCAAGAAGGAGCCCTCTGGTGGATTTGGTATCACCCTCTGAAGTATGCCCTCTGGTGGATGATGGAAGGAGCCCTCTGGTGGTTTGGTAAAAGTCTGGTGGAGGCAAAGGAGCCCTCCCCTCTGGTGGAAAAAGGAGCCCTCGTGGAAAACCCTCTGGTGATGGTATCCAGGAAGGAGCCCTCTGGGACTGGTGGACCATGAACCCTCGGGTGGACCAGGAAGGAGCATCTATCCAGGAAGGAGCCCTTCTTGTCCTCCCACCCTCACACCCTGAGGGTGGATTTGGTATCCCAAGAAGGAGCCCTCTGGTGGATTTCCAGGAATCCAGGAAGGAGCCCTCAGGAGGAGCCCTCTGGTGGATTTGGTATCCAGGAAGGAGCCCTGTGGTTTGGTATCCAGGAAGGAGCCCTTTGGTATCCAGGAAGGAGCCCTGTGGTGGATTTGGCACTTCTCCTCCTTGACGAACAGCTGATTAGCCAAGAGGCGTTCCAGGACTGCTCGAATGTGATTGATGTGATCTTCCGGGTTGATCGAGAAGAGCAGGATGTCATCAATGTACACAATCACCCGACGTCCGAGCATGTCCCTGAACACGTCGTTGACAAATGCCTGGAACAAAGACAAAGCATTGGCTTAGCCAAAGGGCACAACCAAGTTCTTCGTAGTGATTAGACATCATGCTGAACGCCGTCTCCTACTCATCACTTTCCCAGATGCAAATGAGATTTTAGGCACTCCACAGGTTCAGTTTGGTGAAAAAACAGGCCCCGCGGAGCTGCTCGATGGCTGACGGCACCAGGGAGAGAGGGTAATGATACTTCATGGTGATGTCATTGAGTCCATGGTAATCGATAATCCTCCCTCCTTCTTGGCAACGAAGAAGAAACCAGTCGACACAGGGGACGTGGACCTGCGGATGAAACCCTGTTGGAGCGCCTCATGGGCTGACCACGGACAGAGGGTATATACGTGTGTTTGGAGGTGTTGCACCGGAAAACAGGTCAATGGCACAGTCCCAGGGGCGATGAGGAGGGAGACAGGTAGTGCGGGTCTTGGAAAATAGCTCCCTTAGTTCCTGATATTATTCTGTAATTTTGGGATGGAGGGCAAACCACGGGACTCTCACACGACGTGGAACTAGGTCTTCCGGCATTCAGGTGACCAGTCGGTGAATCTCATCCTCGACCATGATATGGGTTATGATGCTGAATCCAAGGTAGGCCTAGGATGATCTTGTGAACTGGTGCACTGGTGATGAAGAAGGGGATGTTTTCCTGGTTATAGAGCACCACTATTAGGGTGAGTGGTTGGGGGATGTGTGTGATGGTTCCTAGAGGCCGAGAGTCGAGACCTTGAACCAGAAATGGAGAGGAGAGGAGAGGAGAGGAGAGGAGAGGAGAGGAGAGGAGAGGAGAGGAGAGGAGAGGAGAGGAGAGGAGAGGAGAGGAGAGGAGAGGTAGATAGTAATAATGAGAGCGGAGGAAAAGGATTCTGATCCATAAAATTCCCTGCGGCGATGGGAATTACCACTAAAGCTGTAGACACATGAGGGACAGTCAGCCAGAGTGATGGGTACTACGAGGAGTCTAACAGGAAGAGCAATAGATGGAATACTGACTCCTGGTCAAGGGGGTGTAACGTCACGTGACCGTCCCTCTACTTTAGTGGATCACAGATTCTGAAGTAACGGACGCCGCTGGCGCTTGTCCCCGGCCAACAGTACAGACAGAGTCCGTCTGAGTCGTTCCCGCCGCGGGGAGTAGTGTTACCACTACCTCCACGGGTTCAGGCTCTGATCCCGAATACTTGCTGAAGGAGGGAGAGAAGCGATGACAGAGGGAGAAGCACACTTCCAGGAATGATACATCATTGAAGAGATATGTGAAAAACACCTTGAGGATTGGTTCTAAAGGTAAATGATTTATTGAATGTTTTTGCTGGTTTTTGTGAAAATGTTGCCTGGTGATGCTAACGCTAAATGCTAATGCTAAATGATAATGCTGAATGCTAACGCTATATGCTAAATGCTAGTTTTGCTATGGTAGAGAAGCATATTTTTGAAAATCTGAGATGACAGTGTTGTTAACAAAAGGCTAAGCATGAGAGCTAGCATATTGATTTCATTTCATTTGCGATTTTCATGAATAGTTAACGTTGCGTTATGGTAATGGACTTGAGGCTGTAGTCACGATCCCGGATCCGGGTTGGCTCGACGCAAGAAGTTAACAACACTGTCATCTCAGATTTTCAAAAATATGCTTCTCAACCATAGCAAAACTAGCATTTGTGTAACAGTATTGATAGCTATTGATAGCTAGCATTAGCAGTTAGCGTTAGCATTCAGCAGGCAACATTTTCACAAAATCCAGAAAACCATTCAAATAAAATCATTTACCTTTGAAGAACTTCGGATGTTTTCAATGAGGAGACTCTCAGTTAGATAGCAAATGTTCAGTTTTTCCTGAAAGATTATTTGTGCAGGAGAAATCGGTCCGTTTTCTGCGTCATGTTTGGCTACCAAAACAAAACGGAAATTCATTCGTCAAAACGCCAAACTTTTTTCCAAATTAACTCCATAATATCGACTGAAACATGGTAAACGTTGTTTAGAATCAATCCTCAACGTGTTTTTCACATATCTCTTCGATGATATATCATTCGTGGAAGTGTGCTTTCCCCTCTGAATCCCATGGCAAAATGCCTGCAGCTGAAGATTACGCACCAATTTAGACAAAGGACACCGGGCGGACCCCTGGCAAATGTAGTCTCTTATGGCCAATCTTCCAATGATAGGCCTACAAATACATCACAATGCTGCAGACACCTTGGACGAACGGCAGAGAGCTTATGCTCGTTCATGGCACAATCACAGTCATATAAGGAGACAATGGAAAACAGAGCCTCAAAAATTCAGCTCATTTCCTGTTTGAGGTTTCATCTTGGTTTCGCCTGTAGCATGAGGTCTGTGGCACTCACAGATAATATCTTTGCAGTTTTGGAAACGTCAGAGTGTTTTCTTTCCAAAGCTGCCAATTATATGCATAGTCGAGCATCTTTTCGTGACAAAATATTGCGCTATTAGTTTACTGTTAAATAGCATTGTATCTGGTCAAACACAATTTTTACTATTTACTTACTATTAACCATGTAGAATTAACCCTGTATTTATGCAGAATTAACCCTGTAACCATGCAGAATTAACCCTGTAACCATGCAGAATTAACCCTGTATTTATGCAGAATTAACCCTGTAACAATGTAGAATTAACCCTGTATTTATGCAGAATTAACCCTGTATTTATGTAGAATTAACCCTGTAACCATGTAGAATTAACCCTGTAACCATCCAGAATTAACCCTGTATTTATGTAGAATTAACCCTGTAACCATGTAGAATTAACCTTGTAACCATCCAGAATTAACCCTGTATTTATGTAGAATTAACCCTGTAACCATGCAGAATTAACCCTGTATTTATGTAGAATTAACCCTGTAACCATGCAGAATTAACCCTGTATTTATGTAGAATTAACCCTGTAACCATGTAGAATTAACCCTGTAACCATGCAGAATTAACCCTGTAACCATCCAGAATTAACCCTGTAACCATGCAGAATTAACCCTGTAACCATGCAGAATTAACCCTGTAACTGTCACATTGGTCATTGTATCTTGTGTTTTTGTTATATGTTTGGGTAGGCCAGGGTGTGACATGGGTTTATATGTTGTATTTCGTATTGGGGTTTGTATTAATTGGGAGTGTTTATTAGTAGGGGTGTGTCTAGTTAGGCTTGGCTGCCTGAGGCGATTCCTAATTGGAGTCAGCTGATTCTAGTTGTCTCAGATTGGGAACAGTATTTAGGTAGCTTGAGTGCGCGTTGTATTTCCTGTATTGTACCTGTCTTAGTGTTAGTCACCAGATAGGCTGTATTAGTTTCACTGTTTGTTGTTTTTGTATTTTCAGTTATTTCATGTACCGCATTATTCTTCATTAAAAGTCATGAGTAACCTACACGCTGCATTTCGGTCTGACTCTCTTCAAACAACAGACGAAGTTCATTACAGAATCACCCACCACCATTCACAGGCAGCGTGTGAACTGGCAGGATCTGAAGGAGGACGTTATGGACAACAGAAGCAAGGAGTATACTACGTGGGAGGAAATCGACAGGTGGGCGGCCGACCCAGAGCGAGTGCAGGAGCCCGCCTGGGATTCCCTACAGCAATGCGAAGAGGGCTATACACGGATTGAATCGAAAAGGAAAGCACGGCTATACAGAGCGAAAACCGTAGGTAACGGGGAAAGCACAGAGAGAGAGTGGCAGTGTCAGGAGTCAGACCTGAGCCTACTCTCCCTGTTAATCGTGAAGAGCAGTTGCAATGGGAGAGACTGCATCATTTGGAGATTTGGATATGGGAGGAGGAATTAGACGGTCAAGGACCCTGGGAGCAGCCGGGAGAATATCGCCGTCCCAAGGAGGAAATAGAGGCAGCTAAAGCGGAGAGGCGCATGTATGAGGAGGCAGCACGGTGACGCGGTTGGAAACCGGAAAGTCACCCCAAAAACAATATTGGGGGGGGCTAAAAGGGAGAATAGTTATGCCAGGTAGGAAACCTGCGCATACTCCCTGTGCTCACCGTTGGGCTAGAGAGACCGGGCAGGCACCGTGTTATGCTATGGAGCGCACGGTGTTTCCAGTGCGGGTGCAGAGCCAGCTGCGACACATACCAGCCCTTCCTATTGGCCGGGCTAGAGTGGGCATCGAGCCAGGTAAGCTTGGGCAGGCTCGGTGCTCAAGAGCTCCAGTGCGCCTGCACGGTCCGGTCTATCCAGAGCCACCTCTACACACCAGTCCTCCGGTAGCAGCTCCCCGCACCAGGCTTCCTGTGCGTGTCCTCGCGCCAGTAACACCAGTTCCAGCACCACGCACCAGGCCTCCAGTGCGTCTCGCCTGTTCAGCGCAGCCAGTGCTTTTCTCCCCTCCTGCGCTGCCGGAGTCTCCTGCTTGTTTAGCGCAACCAGAGCTGTTCTCTTCTCCTGCGCTATCGGAGTCTCCCGCCTGTTTAGCGCAGCCAGAGCCTTTCTCCTCTCTTGCGCTGCCGGAGTCTCCTGTCTGTCCAGCGCCACCAGTGCTCCCAGTCGGCCCAGCGCGTCCAGTGCGCATCGCCTGTTCAGCACAGCCAGTGCTTTTCTCCCCTCCTGTGCTATCGGAGTCTCCAGCCTGTTCAGCGCAGCCAGAGCCTTTCTCCTCTCCTGCGCTGCCGGAGTCTCCTGTCTGTCCAGCGCCACCAGTGCTACCAGTCGGCTCAGCGCGTCCAGTGCGCCTCGCCTGTTCAGCGCAGCCAGAGCTTTTCTCCTCTCCTGCACTGTTGGAGTCTCCCGCCTGTTCAGCTCAGCCAGAGCCTTTCTCCTCTCCTGCGCTGCCGGAGTCTCCTGTCTGCCCAGCGCCGCCAGTCGGCCCAGCGTCACCAGTCTGCCAGGATCCGCCAGAAGTGCCAGTCTGCCAGGATCCGCCAGAAGTGCCAGTCTGCCAAGATCTTCTAGATCGGCCAGACAACCTGAATCATCCAGGTTCACCAGCCAGCCAGGATTTACCGGAGCCTACTACCTGCCTGAGCTTCCTCTCAGTACTGAGCTTCCTTTCAGTACTAGGCTTCCTCTCTGTACTGGGCTCCCTCTCAGTACCGGGCTTCCCCTCAGTACTGGGCTGCTTCGGTCCCGGGCTGCCCCTCTGTCCCGGGCTGCCCCTCTGTCCCGGGCTGCCCTTCTGTCCCGAGCTGCCCCTCTGTCCCGAGCTGCCCCTCTGTCCCGAGCTGCCCCTCGGTCCCCCGAGCTGCCCCTCAGTTATGTGGGGATCAGGGTGAGGACTATTAGGCCATGGTCGGCGGAGAAGGTGGATTATCCTAGGACGCGAAGGGGAGGAACTAGGACATTTATGGAGTGGGGTCCACGTCCCGAGCCAGAACCGCCACCATGGACAGACGCCCACCCGGACCCTCCCTATGCTCTTGAGGTGCGTCCCGGAGTCCGCACCTTAGGGGGGGGGGTTCTGTCACGCCTTGGTCATTGTATCTTGTGTTTTTGTTATATGTTTGGGTAGGCCAGGGTGTGACATGGGTTTATATGTTGTATTTCGTATTGGGGTTTGTATTAATTGGGAGTGTTTATTAGTAGGGGTGTGTCTAGTTAGGCTTGGCTGCCTGAGGCGATTCCTAATTGGAGTCAGCTGATTCTAGTTGTCTCGGATTGGGAACCGTATTTAGGTAGCTTGAGTGCGCGTTGTATTTCGTGGGTGATTGTACCTGTCTTAGTGTTAGTCACCAGATAGGCTGTATTAGTTTCACTCGTTTGTTGTTTTTGTATTTTCAGTTATTTCATGTACCGTATTATTCTTCATTAAAAGTCATGAGTAACCTACACGCTGCATTTCGGTCTGACTCTCTTCAAACAACAGACGAAGTTCATTACAGTAACCATGTAGAATTAACCCTCTAACCATGTAGAATTAACCCTGTATTTATGTAGAATTAACCCTGTAACCATGCAGAATTAACCCTGTAACCATCCAGAATTAACCCTGTATTTATGTAGAATTAACACTGTAACCATGCAGAATTAACCCTGTATTTATGTAGAATTAACCCTGTAACCATGTAGAATTAACCCTGTATTTATGTAGAATTAACCCTGTAACCATGTAGAATTAACCCTGTAACCATGCAGAATTAACCCTGTAACCATGCAGAATTAATCCTGTATTTATGCAGAATTAACCCTGTAACCATGCAGAATTAACCCTGTATTTATGCAGAATTAACCCTGTAACCAAGCAGAAATAGCGCATCAGAAATTGACGTTCCCCCATAATAGACGTCTAATTTGGAAGTGAAACTACGTGATCTTGTTGCAGGTCAGGTATAGTGTGAAAGATTTCCTATCGATGTCTTGGAGACACTTTATACTCAGTACATGTGTGTGTGTGTGTGTGTGTGTGTGTGTGTGTGTGTGTGTGTGTGTGTGTGTGTGTGTGTGTGTGTGTGTGTGTGTGTGTGTGTGTGTGTGTGTGTGTGTGTGTGTGTGTGTGTGTGTGTGTGTGTGTGTGTGTGTGTGTGTGTGTGTGTGTGTGTGTGTGTGTGTGTGTGTGTGTGTGTGTGTGTGTGTGTGTGTGTGTCGAGGGGTACCTTTTTGTATTCCTCTGAGTGCATTCTCTCTTCCTGCTCTAGTCTTTTTCTCTGCACTGCCCTTCCAGTGTCCTTCCTCGTGTATCTTCCTCTCTCTCTCTCTCTCTCAATCTCTTCCTCTCCATATTCCTCTCTCTCCTCCTCTCTTTCTCTCCCTCTCTCTCCTCTCTTTCTCTTTCTCTCCCTCTCCATCTTCCTCTCTCTCCTCTCTTTCTCTCCCTCTCCATCTCCCTCTCTCTCCTCTCTTTCTCTCCCTCTCTCTCCTCTCTTTCCCTCTTCCTCTCTCCATATTAATTTCTCTCCTCTCTTTATCTCCC
>NW_025746252.1:97500-112500 GCF_021184085.1 Oncorhynchus gorbuscha | reverse complement strand
AGAGAGTGAGGGAAGAGAGAGAGTGAGGGAAGTGAGAGAGTGAGAGACAGAGTGAGAGAGTGAGGGAAGAGAGAGAGGGAAGAGAGAGAGAGAGAGACAGAGTGAAAGAGTGAGGGAAGAGAGAGAGAGAGAGACAGAGAGAGAGAGTGAGGGAAGAGAGAGAGAGAGGGAAGAGAGAGAGAGAGAGACAGAGAGAGAGAGTAGGGGAAGAGAGAGAGTGAGGGAAGAGAGAGAGAGAGAGACAGAGAGAGAGAGTGAGGGAAGAGAGAGAGTGAGGGAAGAGAGAGAGTGAGGGAAGAGAGAGAGTGAGGGAAGTGAGAGAGTGAGGGAAGAGAGAGAGGGAAGAGAGAGAGTGAGGGAAGAGAGAGTGAGAGACAGAGTGAGAGAGTGAGGGAAGAGAGAGAGAGGGAAGAGAGAGAGAGAGAGACAGAGAGAGAGAGAAAGAGAGAGAGAGGGAAGAGAGAGAGTGAGGGAGAGAGAGTGAGGGAAGTGAGAGAGTGAGGGAAGAGAGAGAGTGAGGGAAGAGAGAGAGTGAGGGAAGAGAGAGAGAGTGAGGGAAGAGATAGAGAGTGAGGGAAGAGAGTGAGGGAAGAGAGAGAGAGAGAGACAGAGAGAGAGAGTGAGGGAAGAGAGAGAGAGAGAGACAGAGAGAGAGAGAGTGAGGGAAGAGAGAGAGAGAGAGACAGAGAGAGAAATTGAGGGAAGAGAGAGAGAGACAGAGAGAGAAGAGATAAAGAGTGAAGGAAGCGATAGCGAGTGAGGGAAGAGAGAGAGAGAGAGAGAGAGAGAGAGAGAGAGAGAGAGAGAGAGAGAGAGAGAGTGAGGAGAGGGAAGAGAGAGAGTGAGGAAGAGAGAGAGTGAGGGAAGTGAGAGAGTGAGGGAAGAGAGAGAGTGAGGGAAGAGAGAGAGTGAGGGAAGAGAGAGAGAGTGAGGGAAGAGATAGAGAGTGAGGGAAGAGAGTGAGGGAAGAGAGAGAGAGAGACAGAGAGAGAGAGTGAGGGAAGAGAGAGAGAGAGAGACAGAGAGAGAGAGAGTGAGGGAAGAGAGAGAGAGAGAGACAGAGAGAGAAATTGAGGAGAGAGAGAGACAGAGAGAGAAGAGATAAAGAGTGAAGGAAGCGATAGCGAGAGGGAAGAGAGAGAGAGAGAGAGAGAGAGAGAGAGAGAGAGAGAGAGAGAGAGAGAGAGAGAGAGAGAGAGAGAGAGGGAAGAGAGAGAGAGAGACAGAGAGAGAAGAGATAAAGAGTGAGGGAAGCGAGAGAGTGAGGGAAGAGAGAGAGTGAGGGATGAGAGAGAGAGTGAGGGAAGAGAGAGAGAGAGAGACAGAGAGAGAAGAGATAAAGAGTGAGGGAAGCGGTAGAGAGTGAGGGAAGAGAGAGAGTGAGGGATGAGAGAGAGTGAGGGAAGAGAGAGAGTGAGGGAAGAGAGAGAGAGTGAGGGAAGCGATAGAGAGTGAGGGAAGAGAGTGAGGGAAGAGAGAGAGAGAGTGAGGGATGAGAGAGAGGGAGGGAAGAGAGAGAATCAGGGAAGAGAGAGAGAGAGGGAAGAGAGAGAGGGAAGAGAGAGGCAAGAGAGAGAGTAAGGGAAGAGAGAGAAAGTGAGGGAAGAGAGAGAGTGAGAGAGTGAGTGGAAAGAGAGGGAGAGTGAGGGAAGAGAGAGAGAGTGAGGGAAGAGAGAGAGTGAGGGAGGAGAGAGAGGAAGGAAGAGAGAGAGAGTTTGGAAGAGAGAGAGAGTGAGGGAAGAGAAAGAGAGAGTGAGGGAATAGAGAGAGTGGGGAAGGAGAGAGAAAGTGAGGGAAGAGAGAGAGAGAGAGAGAGAGAGAGAGAGAGTGGGTGGAGGGAGAGAGTGAGGGAAGAGAGAGAGAATCAGGGAAGAGAGAGAGAGAGTGGGTGGAGAGAGAGTGAGGGAAGAGAGAGAGAATCAGGGAAGAGAGAGAGAGAGAGGAAAAATAGATAGGGAAGAGAGAGGCAAGAGAGAGAGAGTAAGGGAAGAGAGAGAAAGTGAGGGAAGAGAGAGAGTGAGGAAAGAGAGAAAGTGAGGGAAGAGAGAGAATGTGAGGGAAGAGAGGGATTAGAGAGTGAGAGAGTGAGGAAAGAGAGAGAGTGAGGGAAGAGAGAAAGTGAGGGAAGAGAGAGAACGTGAGGGAAGAGAGAGAATGTGAGGGAAGAGAGAGACCGTGAGGGAAGAGAGAGACCGTGAGGGAAGAGAGAGACCGTGAGGGAAGAGAGAGAAAACAGAGGTTAGAAATAAAGACCACCGTATCATCTGGAGGTCTGCCCTCAAACACACAAACAGGAAGAGGAAGGGTAACTCATGAAGCGAGAGAAATACAGGGCGGAGAGAAGTAGACAGACAGACAGACAGACAGACAGACAGACAGACAGACAGACAGACAGACAGACAGACAGACAGACAGACAGACAGACAGACAGACAGACAGACAGACAGACAGACAGACAGACAGACAGACAGACAGACAGACAGACAGACAGACAGACAGACAGACAGACAGACAGACAGACAGACAGAGAGAGAGAGAGTGAGGGAAGAGAGAGAGAGAGAGACAGAGAGAGAAATTGAGGGAAGAGAGAGAGAGACAGAGAGAGAAGAGATAAAGAGTGAAGGAAGCGATAGCGAGTGAGGGAAGAGAGAGAGAGAGAGAGAGAGAGAGAGAGAGAGAGAGAGAGAGAGAGAGAGAGAGAGAGAGAGAGAGTGAGGGAAGAGAGAGAGAGAGACAGAGAGAGAAGAGATAAAGAGTGAGGGAAGCGATAGAGAGTGAGGGAAGAGAGAGAGTGAGGGATGAGAGAGAGAGTGAGGGAAGAGAGAGAGAGAGAGACAGAGAGAGAAGAGATAAAGAGTGAGGGAAGCGGTAGAGAGTGAGGGAAGAGAGAGAGTGAGGGATGAGAGAGAGTGAGGGAAGAGAGAGAGTGAGGGAAGAGAGAGAGAGTGAGGGAAGCGATAGAGAGTGAGGGAAGAGAGTGAGGGAAGAGAGAGAGAGAGTGAGGGATGAGAGAGAGGGAGGGAAGAGAGAGAATCAGGGAAGAGAGAGAGAGAGGGAAGAGAGAGAGGGAAGAGAGAGGCAAGAGAGAGAGTAAGGGAAGAGAGAGAAAGTGAGGGAAGAGAGAGAGTGAGAGAGTGAGTGGAAAGAGAGGGAGAGTGAGGGAAGAGAGAGAGAGTGAGGGAAGAGAGAGAGTGAGGGAGGAGAGAGAGTGAAGGAAGAGAGAGAGAGTTTGGAAGAGAGAGAGAGTGAGGGAAGAGAAAGAGAGAGTGAGGGAATAGAGAGAGTGGGGAAGGAGAGAGAAAGTGAGGGAAGAGAGAGAGAGAGAGAGAGAGAGAGAGAGTGGGTGGAGGGAGAGAGTGAGGGAAGAGAGAGAGAATCAGGGAAGAGAGAGAGAGAGTGGGTGGAGAGAGAGTGAGGGAAGAGAGAGAGAATCAGGGAAGAGAGAGAGAGAGAGAAAAATAGATAGGGAAGAGAGAGGCAAGAGAGAGAGAGTAAGGGAAGAGAGAGAAAGTGAGGGAAGAGAGAGAGTGAGGAAAGAGAGAAAGTGAGGGAAGAGAGAGAATGTGAGGGAAGAGAGGGATTAGAGAGTGAGAGAGTGAGGAAAGAGAGAGAGTGAGGGAAGAGAGAAAGTGAGGGAAGAGAGAGAACGTGAGGGAAGAGAGAGAATGTGAGGGAAGAGAGAGACCGTGAGGGAAGAGAGAGACCGTGAGGGAAGAGAGAGACCGTGAGGGAAGAGAGAAAACAGAGGTTAGAAATAAAGACCACCGTATCATCTGGAGGTCTGCCCTCAAACACACAAACAGGAAGAGGAAGGGTAACTCATGAAGCGAGAGAAATACAGGGCGGAGAGAAGTAGACAGACAGACAGACAGACAGACAGACAGACAGACAGACAGACAGACAGACAGACAGACAGACAGACAGACAGACAGACAGACAGACAGACAGACAGACAGACAGACAGACAGACAGACAGACAGACAGACAGACAGACAGACAGACAGACAGACAGACAGAGAATTAGAGAAATGTTGGGATATATATTTATATACACATACACATACAGTAAGTTAAATGGGTCTGGTATATTATACCCAGGGACAGATTACTCTATGACAAACACACACGCACGCACGCACGCACACGCACACACACACACACACACACACACACACACACACACACACACACACACACACACACACACACACACACACACACACACACACACACACACACACACACACACACTAAACCCCCCCCCTACCCTCATCCCCTCCTCTTCATAATTACACTGTGTGACAGAAAACTGTATAGAGGCAGCAGATAATTAAGACAAGCAGAAAACGGCAGTCAGCTACAGCAGATAACTCTATCTAAACACCACGTGGACTTCAGCATGACATATCTGGGGCCCAAAAGGTCCCTGCACTGTGGGTCCTGGTCATCTCTATGGGTCCTGGTCATCTCTATGAGTCCTGGTCATCACTATGGGTCCTGGTCATCACTATGGGTCCTGGTCATCTCTATGAGTCCTGGTCATCTCTATGGGTCCTGGTCATCACTATGGGTCCTGGTCATCTCTATGGGTCCTGGTCATCACTGTGGGTCCTGGTCATCTATATGAGTCCTGGTCATCACTATGGGTCCTGGTCATCACTATGGGTCCTGGTCATCTCTATGAGTCCTGGTCATCTCTATGGGTCCTGGTCATCACTATGGGTCCTGGTCATCTCTATGGGTCCTGCTCATCTCTATGAGTCCTGGTCATCACTATGGGTCCTGGTCATCACTATGGGTCCTGGTCATCTCTATGGGTCCTGGTCATCACTATGGGTCCTGGTCATCTCTATGGGTCCTGGTCATCACTATGGGTCCTGGTCATCACTATGGGTCCTGGTCATCTCTATGGGTCCTGGTCATCTCTATGGGTCCTGGTCATCTCTATGGGTCCTGATACTCACTTTGGGTCCTGGTCATCTCTATGGGTCCTGGTCATCTCTATGGGTCCTGGTCATCTCTATGGGTCCTGATACTCACTATGGGTCCTGGTCATCTCTATGGGTCCTGATACTCACTATGGGTCCTGGTCATCACTATGGGTCCTGATCATCTCTATGGGTCCTGATACTCACTATGGGTCCTGGTCATCTCTATGGGTCCTGGTCATCACTATGGGTTCTGATACTCACTATGGGTCCTGGTCATCACTATGAGTCCTGATCATCACATAACTCTGGGTCCTGGTCATCACATCACTATGGGTCCTGGTCATCACTATGGGTCCTGATCATCACATAACTCTGGGTCCTGGTCATCTCTATGAGTCCTGGTCATCACATCACTATGGGTCCTGGTCATCACATCACTATGGGTCCTGGTCATCACTATGGGTCCTGGTCATCACTATGGGTCCTGGTCATCACATCACTATGGGTCCTGGTCATAACTATGGGTCCTGGTCATCACATCACTATGGGTCCTGGTCATCTCTATGAGTCCTGGTCATCACATCACTATGGGTCCTGATCATCTCTATGGGTCCTGGTTATCCCATAACTATGGGTCCTGGTCATCACATCACTATGGGTCCTGGTCATCTCTATGAGTCCTGGTCATCACATCACTATGGGTCCTGGTCATCACTATGGGTCCTGGTCATCTCTATGAGTCCTGGTCATCACATCACTATGGGTCATCACATCACTATGGGTCCTGGTCATCACTATGGGTCCTGGTCATCACATCACTATGGGTCCTGATCATCATATCACTATGGGTCCTGGTCATCACTATGGTTCCTGGTCATCACATCACTATGGGTCCTGGTCATCACATCACTATGGGTCCTGGTCATCACATCACTATGGGTCCTGGTCATCGCTATGGTTCCTGGTCATCACATCACTATGGGTCCTGATCATCACTATGGGTCCTGGTCATCACTATGCGTCCTGGTCATCACATCACTATGGGTCCTGATCATCACTATGGGTCCTGGTCATCTCTATGAGTCCTGGTCATCACATCACTATGGGTCCTGGTCATCACTATGGGTCCTGGTCATCACATTACTATGGGTCCTGGTCATCACTATGGGTCCTGGTCATCTCTATGAGTCCTGGTCATCACATCACTATGGGTCCTGGTCATCACTATGGGTCCTGGTCATCACTATGGGTCCTGGTCATCACATCTCTATGGGTCCTGGTCATCACTATGGGTCCTGGTCATCACTATGGGTCCTGGTCATCATTATGGGTCCTGGTCATCTCTATGAGTCCTGGTCATCACATCACTATTGGTCCTGGTCATCTCTATGGGTCCTGGTCATCACATCACTATGGGTCCTGGTCATCACTATGGGTCCTGGTCATCACATCACTATGGGTCCTGGTCATCATATCACTATGGGTCCTGGTCATCACTATGGTTCCTGGTCATCACATCACTATGGGTCCTGGTCATCACATCACTATGGGTCCTGGTCATCACATCACTATGGGTCCTGGTCATCGCTATGGTTCCTGGTCATCACATCACTATGGGTCCTGGTCATCACTATGGGTCCTGGTCATCACATCACTATGGGTCCTGGTCATCATATCACTATGGGTCCTGGTCATCACTATGGTTCCTGGTCATCACATCACTATGGGTCCTGGTCATCACATCACTATGGGTCCTGGTCATCACATCACTATGGGTCCTGGTCATCGCTATGGTTCCTGGTCATCACATCACTATGGGTCCTGATCATCACTATGGGTCCTGGTCATCACTATGCGTCCTGGTCATCACATCACTATGGGTACTGATCATCACTATGGGTCCTGGTCATCATATCACTATGGGTCCTGGTCATCACTATGGGTCCTGGTCATCACATCACTATGGGTCCTGGTCATCACATCACTATGGGTCCTGGTCATCACATCACTATGGGTCCTGGTCAACACTATGGGTCCTGGTCATCACATCTCTATGGGTCCTGGTCATCACTATGGGTCCTGGTCATCACATCACTATTGGTCCTGGTCATCACATCACTATGGGTCCTGGTCATCTCTATGAGTCCTGGTCATCACATCTCTATGAGTCCTGGTCATCACATCACTATGGGTCCTGGTCTTCACTATGGGTCCTGGTCATCACTATGGGTCCTGATCATCACATCACTATGGGTCCTGATCATCACATCACTATGGGTCCTGGTCATCACTATGGGTCCTGGTCATCACATCACTATGGGTCCTGGTCATCACATTACTATGGGTCCTGGTCATCTCTATGGGTCCTGGTCATCACATAACTCTGGGTCCTGGTCATCACATCACTATGGGTCCTGGTCATCACTATGGGTCCTGGTCATCTCTATGAGTCCTGGTCATCACATCACTATGGGTCCTGATCATCACTATGGGTCCTGGTCATCTCTATGAGTCCTGGTCATCACATCACTATGGGTCCTGGTCATCACTATGGGTCCTGGTCATCACATTACTATGGGTCCTGGTCATCACTATGGGTCCTGGTCATCTCTATGAGTCCTGGTCATCACATCACTATGGGTCCTGGTCATCACTATGGGTCCTGGTCATCACTATGGGTCCTGGTCATCACATCTCTATGGGTCCTGGTCATCACTATGGGTCCTGGTCATCACTATGGGTCCTGGTCATCATTATGGGTCCTGGTCATCTCTATGAGTCCTGGTCATCACATCACTATTGGTCCTGGTCATCTCTATGGGTCCTGGTCATCACATCACTATGGGTCCTGGTCATCACTATGGGTCCTGGTCATCACATCACTATGGGTCCTGGTCATCACATCTCTATGGGTCCTGGTCATCACTATGGGTCCTGATCATCACTATGGGTCCTGGTCATCTCTATGAGTCCTGGTCATCACATCACTATGGGTCCTGGTTATCTCTATGAGTCCTGGTCATCACATCACTATGGGTCCTGGTCATCTCTATGAGTCCTGGTCATCACATCACTATGGGTCCTGGTCATCACTATGGGTCCTGGTCATCACTATGGGTCCTGGTCATCACATCTCTATGGGTCCTGGTCATCACTATGGGTCCTGGTCATCACTATGGGTCCTGGTCATCATTATGGGTCCTGGTCATCTCTATGAGTCCTGGTCATCACATCACTATTGGTCCTGGTCATCTCTATGGGTCCTGGTCATCACATCACTATGGGTCCTGGTCATCACTATGGGTCCTGGTCATCACATCACTATGGGTCCTGGTCATCATATCACTATGGGTCCTGGTCATCACTATGGTTCCTGGTCATCACATCACTATGGGTCCTGGTCATCACATCACTATGGGTCCTGGTCATCACATCACTATGGGTCCTGGTCATCGCTATGGTTCCTGGTCATCACATCACTATGGGTCCTGGTCATCACTATGGGTCCTGGTCATCACATCACTATGGGTCCTGGTCATCATATCACTATGGGTCCTGGTCATCACTATGGTTCCTGGTTCACATCACTATGGGTCCTGGTCATCACATCACTATGGGTCCTGGTCATCACATCACTATGGGTCCTGGTCATCGCTATGGTTCCTGGTCATCACATCACTATGGGTCCTGATCATCACTATGGGTCCTGGTCATCACTATGCGTCCTGGTCATCACATCACTATGGGTACTGATCATCACTATGGGTCCTGGTCATCATATCACTATGGGTCCTGGTCATCACTATGGGTCCTGGTCATCACATCACTATGGGTCCTGGTCATCACATCACTATGGGTCCTGGTCATCACATCACTATGGGTCCTGGTCAACACTATGGGTCCTGGTCATCACATCTCTATGGGTCCTGGTCATCACTATGGGTCCTGGTCATCACATCACTATTGGTCCTGGTCATCACATCACTATGGGTCCTGGTCATCTCTATGAGTCCTGGTCATCACATCTCTATGAGTCCTGGTCATCACATCACTATGGGTCCTGGTCTTCACTATGGGTCCTGATCATCACATCACTATGGGTCCTGGTCATCACTATGGGTCCTGATCATCACATCACTATGGGTCCTGATCATCACATCACTATGGGTCCTGGTCATCACTATGGGTCCTGGTCATCACATCACTATGGGTCCTGGTCATCACATTACTATGGGTCCTGGTCATCTCTATGGGTCCTGGTCATCACATAACTCTGGGTCCTGGTCATCACATCACTATGGGTCCTGGTCATCACTATGGGTCCTGGTCATCTCTATGAGTCCTGGTCATCACATCACTATGGGTCCTGATCATCACTATGGGTCCTGGTCATCTCTATGAGTCCTGGTCATCACATCACTATGGGTCCTGGTCATCACTATGGGTCCTGGTCATCACATTACTATGGGTCCTGGTCATCACTATGGGTCCTGGTCATCTCTATGAGTCCTGGTCATCACATCACTATGGGTCCTGGTCATCACTATGGGTCCTGGTCATCACTATGGGTCCTGGTCATCACATCTCTATGGGTCCTGGTCATCACTATGGGTCCTGGTCATCACTATGGGTCCTGGTCATCATTATGGGTCCTGGTCATCTCTATGAGTCCTGGTCATCACATCACTATTGGTCCTGGTCATCTCTATGGGTCCTGGTCATCACATCACTATGGGTCCTGGTCATCACTATGGGTCCTGGTCATCACATCACTATGGGTCCTGGTCATCACATCTCTATGGGTCCTGGTCATCACTATGGGTCCTGGTCATCACTATTGGTCCTGGTCATCACTATGGGTCCTGGTCATCACTATGGGTCCTGGTCATCTCTATGAGTCCTGGTCATCACATCACTATTGGTCATGGTCATCTCTATGGGTCCTGGTCATCACATCACTATGGGTCCTGGTCATCACTATGGGTCCTGGTCATCACATCACTATGGGTCCTGGTCATCATATCACTATGGGTCCTGGTCATCACTATGGGTCCTGGTCATCACATCACTATGGGTCCTGGTCATCACACCACTATGGGTCCTGGTCATCACATCACTATGGGTCCTGGTCATCACTATGGTTCCTGGTCATCACATCACTATGGGTCCTGATCATCACTATGGGTCCTGGTCATCACTATGGGTCCTGGTCATCACATCACTATGGGTCCTGGTCATCACTATGGGTCCTGGTCATCACATCTCTATGGGTCCTGGTCATCACTATGGGTCCTGGTCATCACATCACTATTGGTCCTGGTCATCACATCACTATGGGTCCTGGTCATCTCTATGAGTCCTGGTCATCACATCTCTATGAGTCCTGGTCATCACATCACTATGGGTCCTGGTCATCACTATGGGTCCTGATCATCACATCACTATGGGTCCTGATCATCACTATGGGTCCTGATCATCACATCACTATGGGTCCTGATCATCACATCACTATGGGTCCTGGTCATCACTATGGGTCCTGGTCATCACATCACTATGGGTCCTGGTCATCACATTACTATGGGTCCTGGTCATCTCTATGGGTCCTGGTCATCACATAACTCTGGGTCCTGGTCATCACATCACTATGGGTCCTGGTCATCACTATGGGTCCTGGTCATCTCTATGAGTCCTGGTCATCACATCACTATGGGTCCTGATCATCACTATGGGTCCTGGTCATCTCTATGAGTCCTGGTCATCACATCACTATGGGTCCTGGTCATCACTATGGGTCCTGGTCATCTCTATGAGTCCTGGTCATCACATCACTATGGGTCCTGGTCATCACTATGGGTCCTGGTCATCACATTACTATGGGTCCTGGTCATCACTATGGGTCCTGGTCATCTCTATGAGTCCTGGTCATCACATCACTATGGGTCCTGGTCATCACTATGGGTCCTGGTCATCACTATGGGTCCTGGTCATCACATCACTATGGGTCCTGGTTATCTCTATGAGTCCTGGTCATCACATCACTATGGGTCCTGGTCATCTCTATGAGTCCTGGTCATCACATCACTATGGGTCCTGATCATCTCTATGAGTCCTGGTCATCACATCACTATGGGTTCTGGTTATCTCTATGAGTCCTGGTCATCACATCACTATGGGTCCTGGTCATCACATCACTATGAGTCCTGGTCATCACATCACTATTGGTCCTGGTCATCACATCACTATGGGTCCTGGTCAACACTATGGGTCCTGGTCATCACATCTCTATGGGTCCTGGTCATCACTATGGGTCCTGGTCATCACATCACTATTGGTCCTGGTCATCACATCACTATGGGTCCTGGTCATCTCTATGAGTCCTGGTCATCACATCTCTATGAGTCCTGGTCATCACATCACTATGGGTCCTGGTCTTCACTATGGGTCCTGATCATCACATCACTATGGGTCCTGGTCATCACTATGGGTCCTGATCATCACATCACTATGGGTCCTGATCATCACATCACTATGGGTCCTGGTCATCACTATGGGTCCTGGTCATCACATCACTATGGGTCCTGGTCATCACATTACTATGGGTCCTGGTCATCTCTATGGGTCCTGGTCATCACATAACTCTGGGTCCTGGTCATCACATCACTATGGGTCCTGGTCATCACTATGGGTCCTGGTCATCTCTATGAGTCCTGGTCATCACATCACTATGGGTCCTGATCATCACTATGGGTCCTGGTCATCTCTATGAGTCCTGGTCATCACATCACTATGGGTCCTGGTCATCACTATGGGTCCTGGTCATCACATTACTATGGGTCCTGGTCATCACTATGGGTCCTGGTCATCTCTATGAGTCCTGGTCATCACATCACTATGGGTCCTGGTCATCACTATGGGTCCTGGTCATCACTATGGGTCCTGGTCATCACATCTCTATGGGTCCTGGTCATCACTATGGGTCCTGGTCATCACTATGGGTCCTGGTCATCATTATGGGTCCTGGTCATCTCTATGAGTCCTGGTCATCACATCACTATTGGTCCTGGTCATCTCTATGGGTCCTGGTCATCACATCACTATGGGTCCTGGTCATCACTATGGGTCCTGGTCATCACATCACTATGGGTCCTGGTCATCACATCTCTATGGGTCCTGGTCATCACTATGGGTCCTGATCATCACTATGGGTCCTGGTCATCTCTATGAGTCCTGGTCATCACATCACTATGGGTCCTGGTTATCTCTATGAGTCCTGGTCATCACATCACTATGGGTCCTGGTCATCTCTATGAGTCCTGGTCATCACATCACTATGGGTCCTGGTCATCACTATGGGTCCTGGTCATCACTATGGGTCCTGGTCATCACATCTCTATGGGTCCTGGTCATCACTATGGGTCCTGGTCATCACTATGGGTCCTGGTCATCATTATGGGTCCTGGTCATCTCTATGAGTCCTGGTCATCACATCACTATTGGTCCTGGTCATCTCTATGGGTCCTGGTCATCACATCACTATGGGTCCTGGTCATCACTATGGGTCCTGGTCATCACATCACTATGGGTCCTGGTCATCATATCACTATGGGTCCTGGTCATCACTATGGTTCCTGGTCATCACATCACTATGGGTCCTGGTCATCACATCACTATGGGTCCTGGTCATCACATCACATCACTATGGGTCCTGGTCATCGCTATGGTTCCTGGTCATCACATCACTATGGGTCCTGGTCATCACTATGGGTCCTGGTCATCACATCACTATGGGTCCTGGTCATCATATCACTATGGGTCCTGGTCATCACTATGGTTCCTGGTCATCACATCACTATGGGTCCTGGTCATCACATCACTATGGGTCCTGGTCATCACATCACTATGGGTCCTGGTCATCGCTATGGTTCCTGGTCATCACATCACTATGGGTCCTGATCATCACTATGGGTCCTGGTCATCACTATGCGTCCTGGTCATCACATCACTATGGGTACTGATCATCACTATGGGTCCTGGTCATCATATCACTATGGGTCCTGGTCATCACTATGGGTCCTGGTCATCACATCACTATGGGTCCTGGTCATCACATCACTATGGGTCCTGGTCATCACATCACTATGGGTCCTGGTCAACACTATGGGTCCTGGTCATCACATCTCTATGGGTCCTGGTCATCACTATGGGTCCTGGTCATCACATCACTATTGGTCCTGGTCATCACATCACTATGGGTCCTGGTCATCTCTATGAGTCCTGGTCATCACATCTCTATGAGTCCTGGTCATCACATCACTATGGGTCCTGGTCTTCACTATGGGTCCTGATCATCACATCACTATGGGTCCTGGTCATCACTATGGGTCCTGATCATCACATCACTATGGGTCCTGATCATCACATCACTATGGGTCCTGGTCATCACTATGGGTCCTGGTCATCACATCACTATGGGTCCTGGTCATCACATTACTATGGGTCCTGGTCATCTCTATGGGTCCTGGTCATCACATAACTCTGGGTCCTGGTCATCACATCACTATGGGTCCTGGTCATCACTATGGGTCCTGGTCATCTCTATGAGTCCTGGTCATCACATCACTATGGGTCCTGATCATCACTATGGGTCCTGGTCATCTCTATGAGTCCTGGTCATCACATCACTATGGGTCCTGGTCATCACTATGGGTCCTGGTCATCACATTACTATGGGTCCTGGTCATCACTATGGGTCCTGGTCATCTCTATGAGTCCTGGTCATCACATCACTATGGGTCCTGGTCATCACTATGGGTCCTGGTCATCACTATGGGTCCTGGTCATCACATCTCTATGGGTCCTGGTCATCACTATGGGTCCTGGTCATCACTATGGGTCCTGGTCATCATTATGGGTCCTGGTCATCTCTATGAGTCCTGGTCATCACATCACTATTGGTCCTGGTCATCTCTATGGGTCCTGGTCATCACATCACTATGGGTCCTGGTCATCACTATGGGTCCTGGTCATCACATCACTATGGGTCCTGGTCATCACATCTCTATGGGTCCTGGTCATCACTATGGGTCCTGGTCATCACTATTGGTCCTGGTCATCACTATGGGTCCTGGTCATCACTATGGGTCCTGGTCATCTCTATGAGTCCTGGTCATCACATCACTATTGGTCATGGTCATCTCTATGGGTCCTGGTCATCACATCACTATGGGTCCTGCTCATCACTATGGGTCCTGGTCATCACATCACTATGGGTCCTGGTCATCATATCACTATGGGTCCTGGTCATCACTATGGGTCCTGGTCATCACATCACTATGGGTCCTGGTCATCACACCACTATGGGTCCTGGTCATCACATCACTATGGGTCCTGGTCATCACTATGGTTCCTGGTCATCACATCACTATGGGTCCTGATCATCACTATGGGTCCTGGTCATCACTATGGGTCCTGGTCATCACATCACTATGGGTCCTGGTCATCACTATGGGTCCTGGTCATCACATCTCTATGGGTCCTGGTCATCACTATGGGTCCTGGTCATCACATCACTATTGGTCCTGGTCATCACATCACTATGGGTCCTGGTCATCTCTATGAGTCCTGGTCATCACATCTCTATGAGTCCTGGTCATCACATCACTATGGGTCCTGGTCATCACTATGGGTCCTGATCATCACATCACTATGGGTCCTGATCATCACTATGGGTCCTGATCATCACATCACTATGGGTCCTGATCATCACATCACTATGGGTCCTGGTCATCACTATGGGTCCTGGTCATCACATCACTATGGGTCCTGGTCATCACATTACTATGGGTCCTGGTCATCTCTATGGGTCCTGGTCATCACATAACTCTGGGTCCTGGTCATCACATCACTATGGGTCCTGGTCATCACTATGGGTCCTGGTCATCTCTATGAGTCCTGGTCATCACATCACTATGGGTCCTGATCATCACTATGGGTCCTGGTCATCTCTATGAGTCCTGGTCATCACATCACTATGGGTCCTGGTCATCACTATGGGTCCTGGTCATCTCTA
>NW_025746252.1:77500-87500 GCF_021184085.1 Oncorhynchus gorbuscha | reverse complement strand
CCCCGGGCCAAACCCTCCCCTAACCCAAACGATGCTGGGCCATTTCTTATTTAATAATGACGGCCCTGCCCCCCGGGCCAAACCCTCCCCTAACCCGAACAACGCTGGGCCATTTCTTATTTTATAATGACTGTCCTGCCACCCGGGCCAAACCCTCCCCTAACCCAAACGATGCTGGGCCATTTCTTATTTTATAATGACTGTCCTGCCCCCCGGGCCAAACCCTCCCCTAACCCAAACGATGCTGGGCCATTTCTTATTTTATAATGACTGTCCTGCCCCCGGGCCAAACCCTCCCCTAACCCAAACGATGCTGGGCCATTTCTTATTTTATAATGACTGTCCTGCCCCCGGGCCAAACCCTCCCCTAACCCAAACGATGCTGGGCCATTTCTTATTTAATAATGACTGTCCTGCCCCCGGGCCAAACCCTCCCCTAACCCAAACGATGCTGGGCCATTTCTTATTTAATAATGACTGTCCTGCCCCCCGGGCCAAACCCTCCCCTAACCCAAACGATGCTGGGCCATTTCTTATTTAATAATGACTGTCCTGCCCCCCGGGCCAAACCCTCCCCTAACCCAAACGATGCTGGGCCATTTCTTATTTAATAATGACTGTCCTGCCCCCCGGGCCAAACCCTCCCCTAACCCAAACGATGCTGGGCCATTTCTTATTTAATAATGACGGCCCTGCCCCCCGGACCAAACCCTCCCCTAACCCAAACGATGCTGGGCCATTTCTTATTTAATAATGACGGCCCTGCCCCCCGGGCCAAACCCTCCCCTAACCCAAACGATGCTGGGCCATTTCTTATTTTATAATGACGGCCCTGCCCCCCGGGCCAAACCCTCCCCTAACCCAAACGATGCTGGGCCATTTCTTATTTTATAATGACTGTCAATAATAATAATAATAATATATGCCATTTAGTGGACGCTTTTATCCAAAGCGACTTACAGTCATGTGTGCAGACTGTCCTGCCCCCCGGGCCAAACCCTCCCCTAACCCAAACGATGCTGGGCCATTTCTTATTTTATAATGACTGTCCTGCCCCCCGGGCCAAACCCTCCCCTAACCCAAACGATGCTGGGCCATTTCTTATTTTATAATGACTGTCCTGCCCCCCGGGCCAAACCCTCCCCTAACCCAAACGATGCTGGGCCATTTCTTATTTTATAATGACTGTCCTGCCCCCCGGGCCAAACCCTCCCCTAACCCAAACGATGCTGGGCCATTTCTTATTTTATAATGACTGTCCTGCCCCCCGGGCCAAACCCTCCCCTAACCCAAACGATGCTGGGCCATTTCTTATTTAATAATGACGGCCCTGCCCCCCGGGCCAAACCCTCCCCTAACCCGAACAACGCTGGGCCATTTCTTATTTTATAATGACTGTCCTGCCACCCGGGCCAAACCCTCCCCTAACCCAAACGATGCTGGGCCATTTCTTATTTTATAATGACTGTCCTGCCCCCCGGGCCAAACCCTCCCCTAACCCAAACGATGCTGGGCCATTTCTTATTTTATAATGACTGTCCTGCCCCCCGGGCCAAACCCTCCCCTAACCCAAACGATGCTGGGCCATTTCTTATTTTATAATGACTGTCCTGCCCCCCGGGCCAAACCCTCCCCTAACCCAAACGATGCTGGGCCATTTCTTATTTAATAATGACGGCCCTGCCCCCCGGGCCAAACCCTCCCCTAACCCGAACAACGCTGGGCCATTTCTTATTTTATAATGACTGTCCTGCCACCCGGGCCAAACCCTCCCCTAACCCAAACGATGCTGGGCCATTTCTTATTTTATAATGACTGTCCTGCCCCCCGGGCCAAACCCTCCCCTAACCCAAACGATGCTGGGCCATTTCTTATTTTATAATGACTGTCCTGCCCCCCGGGCCAAACCCTCCCCTAACCCAAACGATGCTGGGCCATTTCTTATTTTATAATGACTGTCCTGCCCCCCGGGCCAAACCCTCCCCTAACCCAAACGATGCTGGGCCATTTCTTATTTTATAATGACTGTCCTGCCCCCGGGCCAAACCCTCCCCTAACCCAAACGATGCTGGGCCATTTCTTATTTTATAATGACTGTCCTGCCCCCGGGCCAAACCCTCCCCTAACCCAAACGATGCTGGGCCATTTCTTATTTAATAATGACGGCCCTGCCCCCGGGCCAAACCCTCCCTAACCCGAACAACGCTGGGCCATTTCTTATTTTATAATGACTGTCCTGCCACCCGGGCCAAACCCTCCCCTAACCCAAACGATGCTGGGCCATTT
Source organism: Oncorhynchus gorbuscha (assembly GCF_021184085.1). Classification (NCBI taxonomy): domain Eukaryota; kingdom Metazoa; phylum Chordata; class Actinopteri; order Salmoniformes; family Salmonidae; genus Oncorhynchus; species Oncorhynchus gorbuscha. Next base: position 85,214 of record NW_025746252.1, on the reverse strand, counting down.
CTTATTTTATAATGACTGTCCTGCCCCCCGGGCCAAACCCTCCCCTAACCCAAACGATGCTGGGCCATTTCTTATTTTATAATGACTGTCCTGCCCCCCGGGCCAAACCCTCCCCTAACCCAAACGATGCTGGGCCATTTCTTATTTTATAATGACTGTCCTGCCCCCCGGGCCAAACCCTCCCCTAACCCAAACGATGCTGGGCCATTTCTTATTTAATAATGACGGCCCTGCCCCCCGGGCCAAACCCTCCCCTAACCCGAACAACGCTGGGCCATTTCTTATTTTATAATGACTGTCCTGCCACCCGGGCCAAACCCTCCCCTAACCCAAACGATGCTGGGCCATTTCTTATTTTATAATGACTGTCCTGCCCCCCGGGCCAAACCCTCCCCTAACCCAAACGATGCTGGGCCATTTCTTATTTTATAATGACTGTCCTGCCCCCCGGGCCAAACCCTCCCCTAACCCAAACGATGCTGGGCCATTTCTTATTTTATAATGACTTTTATATCCATATTTATATCCAAAAATCTCAGTCAGTACTGTTTTGCTTTCAAAACATCTGGTAATTTTGCAGAGAGCCATATCAATTTACAGAAATACTCATAATAAACATTGATAAAATATATAAGTGCTATGGAATTATAGATAAACTTCTCCTTAATGCAACCGCTGTGTCAGATTTCAAAACCACTTTATGGAAAAGCACACGATGCAATAGTCTGAGTATGGCGCACAGACACAAAAACAAGCCATACAGATACCCGCCATGTTGTGGAGTCAGTAAAAGTCAGAAATAGCATTGTAAATATTCACTTACCTTTGATGATCTTCATCAGAATGCACTCCCAGGAATCCCAGTTCCACAATAAATGTTTGTTTTGTTCGATAAAGTCCAAAATTTATGTCCAAATATCTCTTTTTTTGTTTGTGCGTTTAGTTCACAAATCCACATTCATGAGGCGCAGGCACTTAGTTATATTACAGTTCGCAGAAACATGTCAAACGATGTATATAATCAATCTTTAGGATGTTTTTAACATAAATCAATAATGTTTCAACTGGACAATTTCTTTGTCTTTAGGTATGAAAAGGAACGCAGCTAACTCTCACGGCCGCGCGCATGATTTCGCTCATGGCATTCTGCCAGACACCTGACTCAAACAGCTCTCATTCGCTCCCCCTTCACAGTAGAAGCCCGAAACAAGGTTCTAAAGACTGTTGACATCTAGTGAAATCCTTAGGAAGTGCAACCGGACCAAATTTACGCTGTGTCTTGGATAGGCAAATACTTGAAAACCTACAAACCTCAGATTCCAGGTTGGAATTTTCTTCTCAGGTTTTTGCCATATGAGTTCTGTAATACTCACAGACATCATTCAAACAGTTTTAGAAACTTCAGAGTGTTTTCTATCCACATCTACTAATAATATGCATATCTTAGCTTCCGGGCCTGAGTAGCAGGCAGTTCACTCTGGGCACCTTATTCATTCAAGCTACTCAATACTGCCCTCCGGCCATGAGAAGTTTTAAATTATGGTTTAAAAAAATACATTCTTATTCAGGCAACTGGAAATACATATAGATCTGTGATCTGAATGTGTATTTATTGTGGACACCCAATTCTTATTCAGGCAACTGGAAATAATCTACCTACTGATTTTAATTGGCAATAATTGAGAGTCACGTGTGTTATAATAGAATTAGAATTATAAAACAAATAACTAGTTTATAGCAAACAACCCAGAGAGTAGAACAGTTCTGTGCCACATCGTATGGGTCAGAGAGTATTACAGTTCTGTGTTACATCGTATGGGTCAGTGAGTATTACAGTTCTGTGCCACATCGTATGGGTCAGAGAGTAGAACAAGTCTGTGCCACATCGTATGGGTCAGAGAGTAGAACAAGTCTGTGCCACATCGTATGGGTCAGAGAGTATTACAATTCTGTGCCACATCGTATGGGTCAGAGAGTAGAACAAGTCTGTGCCACATCGTATGGGTCAGAGAGTAGAACAAGTCTGTGCCACATCGTATGGGTCAGAGAGTACAACAATTCTGTGCCACATCGTATGGGTCAGAGAGTACAACAAGTCTGTGCCACATCGTATGGGTCAGAGAGTAGAACAGTTCTATGCTACATTGTATGGGTCAGAGAGTAAATCAGGTGACAACGACTGTTCTTTAAGAGCTTTGACCTTCTCACTGTCTATATAGTGGATAACGTTGGTGTGGACCTCCCAATGAGCCAGTTAGAAATTGACGGTGTAATTATGGAAATGTCTGCTGTGAAAAAGCTTTGGCGATGACGGCCCGGCTATTGAATTTTGATGAAGCGCTAGAGACTGATTCTGTGCCCTCCGTCCATGTGCCGAGCCCCTCTCTCTCTTACTCTCTCTCTCTCTGTCTCTCTCTCTCTCTGTCTTTCTGTCTCTCTGTCTCTCTCTCACTCCCCTCTCTCTCTCTCTCTCTCCCTCTCTCTCCCTCTCTCCCTCTCTCTGTCTCTCTCTCTCTCTCCCCCCCTCTCTCTCTCTCTCCCTCTCTCTCTCTCTCTCTCTCTATCCAAGCCTTGGTAGGGAACATTTAGAGGTGGGAAGTTCCCGACCATTAAATCTGTTGAACAGCAACTATAAGCTGTTAGCCAAGACCCTCACCCTGCACTTAGAGACGGTGATCCCATCAATAATTCATATATAAACCAGGTTGGGTTCATCCCAGGTCTTCTCTCCACCCATAACATGTGTAGGCTGTTTTAATGTCATGTCCGAGGATCACTCTCTTAAATCTCCAGTTATAACAGGGTCCTTGGATTCCCAGCAGGACTCAGACAGGGAGGAGAAAACAAAACTAATACAATCAGTTTGTCTTTGGTCCCATTAGCTGGGTCAGGCTCTGATACAGTGTCCCTGTCTGGTCCCATTAGCTGGGTCAGGCTCTTATACAGTGTCCCTGTCTGGTCCCATTAACTGGGTCAGGCTCTTATACAGTGTCCCTGTCTGGTCCCATTAGCTGGGCCAGGCTCTTATACAGTGTCCCTGTCTGGTCCCATTAGCTGGGTCAGGCTCTTATACAGTGTCCCTGTCTGGTCCCATTAACTGGGTCAGGCTCTTATACAGTGTCCCTGTCTGGTCCCATTAGCTGGGCCAGGCTCTTATACAGTGTCCCTGTCTGGTCCCATTAGCTGGGTCAGGCACTTATACAGTGTCCCTGTCTGGTCCCATTAACTGGGTCAGGCTCTTATACAGTGTCCCTGTCTGGTCCCATTAACTGGGTCAGGCTCTTATACAGTGTCCCTGTCTGGTCCCATTAGCTGGGTCAGGCTCTTATACAGTGTCCCTGTCTGGTCCCATTAACTGGGTCAGGCTCTTATACAGTGTCCCTGTCTGGTCCCATTAGCTGGGTCAGGCTCTTATACAGTGTCCCTGTCTGGTCCCATTAGCTGGGTCAGGCTCTTATACAGTGTCCCTGTCTGGTCCCATTAACTGGGTCAGGCTCTTATACAGTGTCCCTGTCTGGTCCCATTAGCTAGTCTCTCATGAGTGTCCCTGTCTGGTCCCATTGCTGGGCCAGGCTCTTATATGTCCCTGTCTCATTAGCTAGTCTCCATGAGGTGAGACAGGGTTGTCCTGCTGGTCTCTATGTTCCACTAGTCTCTATGAGGTGAGACAGAGTTGTTCCACTAGTCTCTATGAGGTGAGACAGGGTTGTCCTGCTGGTCTCTATGTTCCACTAGTCTCTATAAGGTGAGACAGGGTTGTCCTGCTGGTCTCTATGTTCCACTAGTCTCTATGAGGTGAGACAGGGTTTTTCCACTAGTCTCTATGAGGTGAGACAGGGTTGTCCTGCTGGTCTCTATGTTCCACTAGTCTCTATGAGGTGAGACAGGGTTGTCCTGTTGGTCTCTATGTTCCACTAGTCTCTATGAGGTGAGACAGGGTTGTCCTGTTGGTCTCTATGTTCCACTAGTCTCTATGAGGTGAGACAGGGTTGTCCTGCTGGTCTCTATGTTCCACTAGTCTCTATGAGGTGAGACAGGGTTGTCCTGTTGGTCTCTATGTTCCACTAGTCTCTATGAGGTGAGACAGGGTTGTTCCACTAGTCTCTACGAGGTGAGACAGGGTTGTCCTGCTGGTCTCTATGTTCCACTAGTCTCTATGAGGCGCGACAGAGTTGTTCCACTAGTCTCTATGAGGTGAGACAGGGTTGTCCTGCTGGTCTCTATGTTCCACTAGTCTCTATGAGGCGCGACAGAGTTGTTCCACTAGTCTCTATGAGGTGAGACAGGGTTGTCCTGCTGGTCTCTATGTTCCACTCGTCTCTATGAGGTGAGACAGGGTTGTTCCACTAGTCTCTATGAGGTGAGACAGGGTTGTTCCACTAGTCTCTATGAGGTGAGACAGGGTTGTTCCACTAGTCTCTATGAGGTGAGACAGGGTTGTTCCACTAGTCTCTATGAGGTGAGACAGGGTTGTTCCACTAGTCTCTATGGGGTGAGACAGGGTTGTTCCACTAGTCTCTATGAGGTGAGACAGGGTTGTTCCACTAGTCTCTATGAGGTGAGACAGGGTTGTTCCACTAGTCTCTATGAGGTGAGACAGAGTTGTTCCACTAGTCTCTATGAGGTGAGACAGGGTTGTTCCACTAGTCTCTATGGGGTGAGACAGGGTTGTTCCACTAGTCTCTATGAGGTGAGACAGGGTTGTTCCACTAGTCTCTATGAGGTGAGACAGAGTTGTCCTGCTGGTCTCTATGAGGTGAGACAGGGTTGTTCCACTCGTCTCTATGAGGTGAGACAGAGTTGTTCCACTAGTCTCTATGAGGTGAGACAGGGTTGTTCCACTCGTCTCTATGAGGTGAGACAGGGTTGTCCTGCTGGTCTCTATGTTCCACTAGTCTCTATGAGGTGAGACAGAGTTGTTCCACTAGTCTCTATGAGGTGAGACAGAGTTGTTCCACTAGTCTCTATGAGGTGAGACAGGGTTGTCCTGCTGGTCTCTATGTTCCACTAGTCTCTATGAGGTGAGGCAGAGTTGTTCCACTCGTCTCTATGAGGTGAGACAGAGTTGTTCCACTAGTCTCCATGAGGTGAGACAGAGTTGTTCCACTAGTCTCTATGAGGTGAGGCAGGGTTTTTCCACAATATTTAAGAGATATAAGAAAGACCAGGATTTTTTTTTTTTTTTGGTATTTAACCCCAAATCTTTGGCATTAAACTGCCTCCATTTTGTGACACCCCGACATCGACCTTAAAGATGAAATTATGTCCTTTTTTAAAAGTGAAGGCAGATTATGGAGCGAATCTTAATTTTTAACATACAATGTTCCTTCAGAAAGTATTCAGACCCCTTGACTTTTTCCACAATTTTTGTTAAGTTATTCTAAAATCAAGTTTTTTTTAAATGTCCTCATCAATCTACACACAACACCCTATAACGACAAAGTAAAAACATGTTTTTATAAATGTTAGCAAATGTGTTAAAAATCTAAAACTGAAATATCACATTTACATAAGTATTCAGACCCTTTACTCAGTACTTTGCTGAAGCACCTTTGCCAGTGATTACAGCCTCCAGTCCTCTTGGGTATGACACTACAAGCTTGGCACACCTGTATTTGGGGAGTTTCTCCCATTCTTCTCTGCAGATCCTCTCAAGCTCTGTCAGGTTGGATGGGGAGCATCGCTGCACAGCTATTTTCAGATCTCTCCAAAGATGTTCGATCGGGTTCAGGCTCTGGCTGGGCCACTGAAGGACATTCATGGACTGGTCCTGAAGCCACTCCTATGTTGTCTTGGCTGTGTGCTTAGGGTCGTTGTCCTTTCCTTCCTGAGCGCTTTGGAGATGGTTTTCATCAAGGATCTCTCTGTACTTTGCTATGTTCATCTTTCCCTCGATCCTGACTAGTCTCCCAGTAACTGCCGCTGATAAACATCCCCATAGCATGATGCTGCCACCACCATGCTTCACCGTCGGGATGGTGCCAGGTTTCCTCCAGACATGACGCTAGGCATTCAGGCCGAAGAGTTTATTCTTGGTTTCATTAGACCAGAGACTCTTGTTTTTCATGGTCTGAGAGTCCCTTAGGTGCCTTTTGGCAAACTCCAAGCAGGCTGTCGTGTGACTTTTACTGAGAAGTGTCATCCGTCTGGCCACTCTACCATAAAGGCCTGATTGGTGGAGTTCTGCAGAGATGGTTGTCCTTCTGGAAGGTTCTCCCATCTCAACAGAGGAACTCCGGAGCTCTGTCAGAGTGACCATCAGATTCTTGGTCACCTCCCTGACCAAGGCCCTTCTTCCCTGATTGGTCAGTTTCGCCAGCTCTTGGAAGAGTCTTACTGGTTACTGGTTCCACACTTCTTGCATTTCAGAAAGGTGGAGGCCACTGTGTTCTTGGGGACCTTCAATGCCGCAGAATTGTTTTTGTTTTTTTCTATCTGTGCCTCGACACAATCCTGTCTCAGAGCTCTACTGACCTTCGACCTCATGGCTTGGTTTTGCCCTGTCATGCACGGTCAACTTTGGGACTTTATATAGACAGGTGTGTGCCATTCCAAATCATGTCCAATCAGTTGAATTTAGTACAGGTGGACCCTAATCAAGTTGTGGAAATATCTCAAGGATGATCAATGGAAACAGGATGCACATGAGCTCAATTTGTCATTATGGGGTGTAGTGATGTCATTATGGGGTATTGTTATGTCATTATGGGGTATAGTGATATCATTATGGGGTATTGTGATGTCATTGTGGGGTAGTGTGATGTCATTGTGGGGTATTGTGATGTCATTATGGGATATTGTGATGTCATTATGGGGTAGTGTGGTGTCATTGTGGGGTAGTGTGATGTCATTGTGGGGTATTGTGATGTCATTGTGGGGTATTCTGATGTCATTATGGGGTATTGTGATGTCATTATGGGGTATTGTGATGTCATTATGGGGTATTGTGATGTCATTATGGGGTATTGTGATGTCATTGTGGGGTAGTGTGGTGTCATTGTGGGGTAGTGTGATGTCATTGTGGGGTATTCTGATGTCATTATGGGGTATTCTGATGTCATTATGGGGTATTGTGATGTCATTATGGGGTATTGTGACGTCATTATGGGGTATTGTGATGTCATTATGGGGTATTGTGATGTCATTGTAGGGTAGTGTGATGTCATTGTTTGGTATTGTGATGTCATTATGAGGTATTGTGATGTCATTGTGGGGTAGTGTGATGTCATTGTGGGGTATTGTGATGTCATTATGGGATATTGTGATGTCATTATGGGGTAGTGTGGTGTCATTGTGGGGTAGTGTGATGTCATTGTGGGGTATTGTGATGTCATTATGGGGTATTCTGATGTCATTATGGGGTATTGTGATGTCATTATGGGGTATTGTGATGTCATTATGGGGTATTGTGATGTCATTATGGGGTATTGTGATGTCATTGTGGGGTAGTGTGGTGTCATTGTGGGGTAGTGTGATGTCATTGTGGGGTATTGTGATGCTAAAGCTAACTCTCTCTCCTCTGCTCTCATCCTTCTAGACCTATCGGCTGCCTTCGATACTGTGAACCATCAGATCCTCCTCTCCACCCTCTCCGAGTTGGGCATCTCTGGCGCGGCCCACGCTTGGATTGCGTCCTACCTGACAGGTCGCTCCTACCAGGTGGCGTGGCGAGAATCTGTCTCCTCACCACGCGCTCTCACCACTGGTGTCCCCC
>NW_025746252.1:42500-72500 GCF_021184085.1 Oncorhynchus gorbuscha | reverse complement strand
CTACCATCCCTCTCTACTATCCTACCATCCCTCTCTCCTATCCTACCATCCCTCTCTCCTATCCTACCATCCCTCTCTCCTATCCTACCATCCCTCTCTCCTATCCTACCATCCCTCTCTCCTATCCTACCATCCCTCTCTCCTATCCTACCATCCCTCTCTCCTATCCTACCATCCCTCTCCCTATCCTACCATCCCTCTCTACTATCCTACCATCCCTCTCCCTATCCTACCATCCCTCTCTACTATCCTACCATCCCTCTCTCCTATCCTACCATCCCTCTCTCCTATCCTACCATCCCTCTCTCCTATCCTACCATCCCTCTCTCTATCCTACCATCCCTCCTCTATCCTACCATCCCTCTCTCTATCCTACCATCCCTCTCTCCCTATCCTACCATCCCTCTCTCCTATCCTACCATCCCTCTCTCCTATCCTACCATCCCTCTCTACTATCCTCTACTGGTCAACAGTAGTGCCCTATAAAGGGGACAGGGTGCCCTATAAAGGGAACAGGGTGCCCTATAAAGGGGACAGGGTGCCCTATAAAGGGGACAGAGTGCCCTATAAAGGGAACAGGGTGCCCTATAAAGGGAACAGGGTGCCCTATAAAGGGGACAGGGTGCCCTATAAAGGGAACAGGGTGCCCTATAAAGGGGACAGGGTGCCCTATAAAGGGAACAGGGTGCCCTATAAAGGGAACAGGGTGCCCTATAAAGGGGACAGGGTGCCCTATAAAGGGAACAGGGTGCCCTATAAAGGGAACAGGGTGCCCTATAAAGGGGACAGGGTGCCCTATAAAGGGGACAGGGTGCCCTATAAAGGGGACAGGGTGCTCTATAAAGGGGACAGGGTGCCCTATAAAGGGAACAGGGTGCCCTATAAAGGGGACAGGGTGCCCTATAAAGGGGACAGAGTGCCCTATAAAGGGGACAGGGTGCCCTATAAAGGGAACAGGGTGCCCTATAAAGGGGACAGGGTGCCCTATAAAGGGGACAGGGTGCCCTATAAAGGGGACAGGGTGCCCTATAAAGGGAACAGGGTGCCCTATAAAGGGAACAGGGTGCCCTATAAAGGGGACAGGGTGCCCTATAAAGGGAACAGGGTGCCCTATAAAGGGGACAGGGTGCCCTATAAAGGGGACAGGGTGCCCTATAAAGGGGACAGGGTGCCCTATAAAGGGGACAGGGTGCCCTATAAAGGGGACAGGGTGCCCTATAAAGGGGACAGGGTGCTCTATAAGGGGGACAGGGTGCTCTATAAATGGGACATGGTGCCCTATAAAGGGGACAGGGTGCCCTCTAAAGGGAAGGGAACCGGCCAACAGACTGACAGGGTGCCGTAGGGAAGGGAACCGGCCAACAGAATGACAGGGTGCTGTAGGGAAGGGAACCGGCCAACAGACTGACAGGGTGCTGTAGGGAAGGGAACCGGCCAACAGACTGACAGGGTGCTGTAGGGAAGGGAACCGGCCAACAGACTGACAGGGTGCCGTAGGGAAGGGAACCGGCCAACAGACTGACAGGGTGCCGTAGGGAAGGGAACCGGCCAACAGACTGACAGGGTGCCGTAGGGAAGGGAACCGGCCAACAGACTGACAGGGTGCCGTATGGAAGGGAACCGGCCAACAGACTGACAGGGTGCCGTAGGGAAGGGAACCGGCCAACAGACTGACAGGGTGCCGTAGGGAAGGGAACCGGCCAACAGACTGACAGGGTGCCGTAGGGAAGGGAACCGGCCAACAGACTGACAGGGTGCCGTAGGGAAGGGAACCGGCCAACAGACTGACAGGGTGCCGTAGGGAAGGGAACCGGCCAACAGACTGACAGGGTGCCGTAGGGAAGGGAACCGGCCAACAGACTGACAGGGTGCCGTAGGGAAGGGAACCGGCCAACAGACTGACAGGGTGCCGTAGGGAAGGGAACCGGCCAACAGACTGACAGGGTGCCGTAGGGAAGGGAACCGGCCAACAGACTGACAGGGTGCCGTAGGGAAGGGAACCGGCCAACAGACTGACAGGGTGCCGTAGGGAAGGGAACCGGCCAACAGACTGACAGGGTGCCGTAGGGAAGGGAACCGGCCAACAGACTGACAGGGTGCTGTAGGGAAGGGAACCGGCCAACAGACTGACAGGGTGCTGTAGGGAAGGGAACCGGCCAACAGACTGACAGGGTGCTGTAGGGAAGGGAACCGGCCAACAGACTGACGGGGTGCTGTAGGGAAGGGAACCGGCCAACAGACTGACAGGGTGCTGTAGGGAAGGGAACCGGCCAACAGACTGACAGGGTGCTGTAGGGAAGGGAACCGGCCAACAGACTGACAGGGTTCTGTAGGGAAGGGAACCGGCCAACAGACTGACAGGGTTCTGTAGGGAAGGGAACCGGCCAACAGACTGACAGGGTGCTGTAGGGAAGGGAACCGGCCAACAGACTGACAGGGTTCTGTAGGGAAGGGAACCGGCCAACAGACTGACAGGGTTCTGTAGGGAAGGGAACCGGCCAACAGACTGACAGGGTGCCGTAGGGAAGGGAACCGGCCAACAGACTGACAGGGTTCCGTAGGGAAGGGAACCGGCCAACAGACTGACAGGGTGCCGTAGGGAAGGGAACCGGCCAACAGACTGACAGGGTGCCGTAGGGAAGGGAACCGGCCAACAGACTGACAGGGTGCTGTAGGGAAGGGAACCGGCCAACAGACTGACAGGGTTCTGTAGGGAAGGGAACCGGCCAACAGACTGACAGGGTGCTGTAGGGAAGGGAACCGGCCAACAGACTGACAGGGTTCCGTAGGGAAGGGAACCGGCCAACAGACTGACAGGGTGCCGTAGGGAAGGGAACCGGCCAACAGACTGACAGGGTGCCGTAGGGAAGGGAACCGGCCAACAGACTGACAGGGTGCCGTAGGGAAGGGAACCGGCCAACAGACTGACAGGGTTCCGTAGGGAAGGGAACCGGCCAACAGACTGACAGGGTGCTGTAGGGAAGGGAACCGGCCAACAGACTGACAGGGTGCTGTAGGGAAGGGAACCGGCCAACAGACTGACAGGGTGCTGTAGGGAAGGGAACCGGCCAACAGACTGACAGGGTGCTGTAGGGAAGGGAACCGGCCAACAGACTGACAGGGTGCTGTAGGGAAGGGAACCGCCAACAGACTGACAGGGTGCTGTAGGGAAGGGAACCGGCCAACAGACTGACAGGGTGCTGTAGGGAAGGGAACCGGCCAACAGACTGACAGGGTGCTGTAGGGAAGGGAACCGGCCAACAGACTGACAGGGTGCTGTAGGGAAGGGAACCGGCCAACAGACTGACAGGGTGCTGTAGGGAAGGGAACCGGCCAACAGACTGACAGGGTGCTGTAGGGAAGGGAACCGGCCAACAGACTGACAGGGTTCTGTAGGGAAGGGAACCGGCCAACAGACTGACAGGGTGCTGTAGGGAAGGGAACCGGCCAACAGACTGACAGGGTGCTGTAGGGAAGGGAACCGGCCAACAGACTGACAGGGTGCTGTAGGGAAGGGAACCGAGCCAACAGACTGACAGGGTTCTGTAGGGAAGGGAACCGGCCAACAGACTGACAGGGTGCTGTAGGGAAGGGAACCGGCCAACAGCCTGACAGGGTGCTGTAGGGAAGGGAACCAGCCAACAGACTGACAGGGTGCTGTAGGGAAGGGAACCGGCCAACAGACTGACAGGGTGCTGTAGGGAAGGGAACCGGCCAACAGACTGACAGGGTGCTGTAGGGAAGGGAACCGGCCAACAGACTGACAGGGTTCTGTAGGGAAGGGAACCGGCCAACAGACTGACAGGGTGCTGTAGGGAAGGGAACCGGCCAACAGACTGACAGGGTGCTGTAGGGAAGGGAACCGGCCAACAGACTGACAGGGTTCTGTAGGGAAGGGAACCGGCCAACAGACTGACAGGGTGCTGTAGGGAAGGGAACCAGCCAACAGACTGACAGGGTGCTGTAGGGAAGGGAACCGAGCCAACAGACTGACATGGTGCCAGAGGGAAGGGAACCGGCCAACAGACTGACAGGGTGCCGTAACACAGGAAGGGAACCGGCCAACAGACTGACAGGGTGCCGTAGGGAAGGGAACCAGGCCAACAGACTGACAGGGTGCCGTAGGGAAGGGAACCGGCCAACAGACTGACAGGGTGCCGTAGGGAAGGGAACCGGCCAACAGACTGACAGGGTGCCGTAGGGAAGGGAACCGGCCAACAGACTGACAGGGTGCCGTAGGGAAGGGAACCGGCCAACAGACTGACAGGGTGCCGTAGGGAAGGGAACCGGTCAACAGACTGACAGGGTGCCGAGGGAAGGGAACCGAAAGCCAACAGACTGACAGGGTGCCGTAGGGAAGGGAACCGGCCAACAGACTGACAGGGTGCCGTAGGGAAGGGAACCGGCCAACAGACTGACAGGGTGCCGTAGGGAAGGGAACCGGCCAACAGACTGACAGGGTTCCGTCGGGAAGGGAACCGGCCAACAGACTGACAGGGTGCCGTAGGGAAGGGAACCGGCCAACAGACTGACAGGGTGCCGTAGGGAAGGGAACCGGCCAACAGACTGACAGGGTGCCGTAGGGAAGGGAACCGGCCAACAGACTGACAGGGTTCCGTAGGGAAGGGAACCGGCCAACAGACTGACAGGGTTCTGTCTTTCCTTCCCTGATCAGAGAGTTATTAAAAATTAAACAAGGACAAACAGAGGACAGGAGCACATCTCTGGGAGCGTCCACTCACACACACACACACACACTATGAGCACTATATCAAAGGGAACATTTGGGGTGCCAAATTTCCCCAACTTCAGGTTTATTTTTACACAGGGTGTGTGTGTGTGTGTGTGTGTGTGTGTGTGTGTGTGTGTGTGTGTGTGTGTGTGTGTGTGTGTGTGTGTGTGTGTGTGTGTGTGTGTGTGTGTGTGTGTGTGTGTGTGTGTGTGTGTGTGTGTGTGTGTGTGTGTGTGTGTGTGTGTAATCCCTGTATTTGAGACTTTCCTACATGGACGTGAGCTGCCAAATACTCTCCTAGAATAGAGACAGCTAATTATGAATCATATACCAGTTTATAGTCAGAGCAGGATGTGTGTGTGTGTGTGTATAGTTGTGTGTAAAAGTGTATGTGTATTTGTGTGTGTGTAGTGTGTGTGTGTAGTGTGTGCAGTACTGCGTGTGTGTGTAGGTGTGTGTGTGTAGTGTGTGTAGTACCGCATGTGTGTAGTGTGTGTAGTACTGCGTGTGTGTGTAGGTGTGTGTGTGTAGTGTGTGTAGTACTGTGTGTGTGTGTAGGTGTTTGTGTGTAGGTGTGTGTGTGTAGTACTGCGTGTGTGTGTAGGTATGTGTGTATAGTTGTGTGTAAGAGTGTATGTGTATTTGTGTGTGTGTAGTGTGTGTGTGTGTGTAGTGTGTGTAGTACTGCATGTGTGTGTAGTGTGTGTAGTACTGCGTGTGTGTGTAGGTGTGTGTATGTGTGTAGTGTGTGTAGTACTGCGTGTGTGTGTAGGTGTGTGTGTGTGTAGTGTGTGTAGTGTGTGTAGTACTGCGTGTGTGTGTAGTGTGTGTGTGTGTGTGTGTAGTGTGTGTAGTACTGCGTGTGTGTGTAGTGTGTGTAGTACTGCGTGTGTGTGTAGGTGTGTGTGTGTAGTGTGTGCAGTACTGCGTGTGTGTGTAGGTGTGTGTGTGTGTAGTGTGTGTAGGTGTAGTGTGTGTAGTGTGTGTAGTACTGCATGTGTGTGTAGTGTGTGTGTGTGTGTGTGTGTGTGTAGTGTGTGTAGTACTGCGTGTGTGTGTAGTGTGTGTAGTACTGCGTGTGTGTGTAGGTGTGTGTGTGTAGTGTGTGCAGTACTGCGTGTGTGTGTAGGTGTGTGTGTGTAGGTGTGTGTAGTGTGTGTAGTACTGCGTGTGTGTGTAGGTGTGTGTGTGTGTAGTGTGTGTAGTACTGCGTGTGTGTGTAGGTGTGTGTGTGTAGGTGTGTGTAGTGTGTGTAGTACTGCGTGTGTGTGTAGGTGTGTGTGTGTAGGTGTGTGTAGTGTGTGTAGTACTGCGTGTGTGTGTAGGTGTGTGTGTGTAGTGTGTGTAGTGTGTGTAGTACTGCGTGTGTGTGTAGGTGTGTGTGTGTGTGTGTAGGTGTGTGTGTGTAGTGTATGTAGTACTGCGTGTGTATGTAGGTGTGTGTGTGTGTGTGTAGTGTATGTAGTACTGCGTGTGTGTAGGTGTGTGTGTGTAGGTGTGTGTGTGTGTAGTGTATGTAGTACTGCGTGTGTGTGTGTAGGTGTGTGTGTGTGTAGTGTATGTAGTACTGCGTGTGTGTGTAGGTGTGTGTGTGTAGGTGTGTGTGTGTGTAGTACTGCGTGTGTGTGTAGGTGTGTGTAGTACTGCGTGTGTGTGTAGTGTGTGTAGTACTGCGTGTGTGTGTAGTGTGTGTAGTACTGCGTGTGTGTGTAGGTGTGTGTGTGTAGGTGTGTGTGTGTAGTGTGTGTAGTACTGCGTGTGTGTGTAGGTGTGTGTGTGTAGGTGTGTGTGTGTAGTGTATGTAGTACTGCGTGTGTGTGTAGGTGTGTGTGTGTGTGTAGTGTTTGTAGTACTGCGTGTGTGTGTGTAGGTGTGTGTGTGTAGGTGTGTGTGTGTGTGTAGTGTATGTAGTACTGCGTGTGTGTGTAGGTGTGTGTGTGTAGTGTGTGTAGTACTGCTTGTGTGTGTAGGTGTGTGTGTGTGTGTGTAGTGTGTGTAGTACTGCGTGTGTGTGTAGGTGTGTGTGTGTATCTTTACAATAGACATTATAAATGGAAGGGAGGATGAGAGAAGTCAATAGAGAGAAAAACATAGGAGATGTACAACACTATTAATCTACCTACTTCTCTCTGAGTGTCTCTGTCTCCGCCTCTCTCTCCGCCTCTCTCTTCGCCTCTCTCTCCGCCTCTCTCTCCGCCTCTCTCTCCGCCTCTCTCTCCGCCTCCTTTGAACAAACTCTACAGCACTACACAGACACACTGATACCCCTTCACTAACACACTGATACCCCTTTACTAACACACTGATACCCCTTCACTAACACACTGATACCCCTTCACTAACACACTGATACCCCTTCACTAACACACTGATACCCCTTCACTAACACACTGATACCCCTTCACTAACACACTGATAACCCTTCCCCTTCACTAACACACTGATACCCCTCCACTAACACACTGATACCCCTTTACTAACACACTGATACCCCTTCACTAACACACTGATACCCCTTCACTAACACACTGATACCCCTTCCCCTTCACTAACACACTGATTCCCCTTCACTAACACACTGATACCCCTTCCCCTTCACTAACACACTGATACCCCTTCACTAACACACTGCTACCCCTTCACTAACACACTGATACCCCTTCACTAACACACTGATACCCCTTCCCCTTCACTAACACACTGATACCCCTTCCCCTTCACTAACACACTGATACCCCTTCCCCTTCACTAACACACTGCTACCCCTTCACTAACACACTGATACCCCTTCCCCTTCACTAACACACTGCTACCCCTTCACTAACACACTGATACCCCTTCCCCTTCACTAACACACTGATACCCCTTCACTAACACACTGATACCCCTTCACTAACACACTGATACCCCTTCACTAACACACTGATACCCCTTCACTAACACACCGATACCCCTTCCCCTTCACTAACACACTGATACCCCTTCACTAACACACTGATACCCCTTCCCCTTCACTAACACACTGCTACCCCTTCACTAACACACTGATACCCCTTCCCCTTCACTAACACACTGCTACCCCTTCACTAACACACTGATACCCCTTCCCCTTCACTAACACACTGATACCCCTTCACTAACACACTAATACCCCTTCACTAACACACTGATACCCCTTCACTAACACACTGATACCCCTTCCCCTTCACTAACACACTGATACCCCTTCACTAACACACTGATACCCCTTCCCCTTCACTAACACACTGATTCCCCTTCACTAACACACTGATACCCCTTCACTAACACACTGATACCCCTTCACTAACACACTGACACCCCTTCACTAACACACTGATACCCCTTCACTAACACACTGATACCCCTTCCCCTTCACTAACACACTGATACCCCTTCACTAACACACTGATACTCTCCTCCCCTCTCTCTCGTCTCTCTATCCTCTATGTCCTCCTCTCTCTCTCCTCCTCTCTATCCTCTCTAACCTTCTCTCTATCCTCTCTAACCTTCTCTCTATCCTCTCTAACCTTCTCTCTATCCTCTCTAACCTTCTCTCTATCCTCTCTATCCTTCTGTGTCCTCTCTCTCCTCCTCTCTATCTGCCTCTCTCTCTCTCCCTCTCTCCTTGTGATCTCTCTCCTCCCTCTGAACTAGTTTATCTTCCTCTGTCTCTCGTTCTTCCCTCTCACCATGTTCTCCTCTCTCTGTCCCTATATTTCCTCTACTATCTAAAACATAAGTCATTTACTCCCTCTCTCTTTCTCCTCTCCTTCCCTCCCTCCATCTTTCTTTCTCCTCTCCTTCCCTCCCTCCCTCTCTCTTTCTCCTCTCCTTCCCTCCCTCCCTCTCTCTTTCTCCTCTCCTTCCCCCCTCCCTCTCTCTTTCTCCTCTCCTTCCCCCCCCTCTCTCTTCCTCCTCTCCTTTCTTCCACCCCTCTCCACCCTCTGTCTTTCTCTCTCTCTATCCCCTCTACAGTGTACCGCTCTACAGCGACAGAGGAAGGGACTCAGACTCTGAGGTTTGAGTTTCATGGCCTCTGCAGTCCTAGCCCCAGCTGTACACACACACACACACACACACACACACACACACACACACACACACACACACACACACACACACACACACACACACACACACACACACACACACACACACACACACACACACACACACACACACACACACACACTGCCCTGCTGCAGTGGTCCTGGCTGAGTGACTGAGGGGAAGAGGAGCTGTACTGCAGTGATGGTTCCTCCCTCCCTTCTTTTCTCTACATTCCCTCTCTCCTTTCTACCTTCCCTCTCTCCTTACTACCTTCCCTCTCTCCTTACTACCTTCCCTCTCTCCTTACTACCTTCCCTCTCTCCTTACTACCTTCCCTCTCTCCTTACTACCTTCCCTCTCTCCTTACTACCTTACTACCTTCCCTCTCTCCTTACTACCTTACTACCTTCCCTCTCTCCTTACTACCTTCCCTCTCTCCTTGCTACCTTACTACCTTCCCTCTCTCCTTACTACCTTACTACCTTCCCTCTCTCCTTGCTACCTTACTACCTTCCCTCTCTCCTTACTACCTTACTACCTTCCCTCTCTCCTTACTACCTAACTACCTTCCCTCTCTCCTTACTACCTTACTACCTTCCTACCGTTCTCTACATTCCCTCTCTCCTTACTACTGTTCCCTGCAGTCCTACTCTCCTTACTACTGTTCTCTCACCCCTCAGAACACACATGGTGGATCCCTTGCTTCCTTAATCCCTACACTCATCCTTCCCATCCCCCTCTGAATCCCCCTGGCCCTCCAACTCTTCCCTCTCCTCTCTCCTCCAGCCTCTCCTCCCTCCTCCAGCCTCTCCTCTCTCCTCTCCTCTCTCCTCCAGCCTCTCCTCTCTCCTTCAGCCTCTCCTCTCTCCTCCAGCCTCTCCTCTCTCCTCCAACATCTCCTCTCTCCTCCAGCCTCCCCTCTCCTCTCTCCTCCAGCCACTCCTCTCCTCTCTCCTCCAGCCACTCCTCTCCTCTCTAGTCCAGCCTCTCCTCTCTCCTCCAGCCTCTCCTCTCCTCTCTCCTCCAGCCTCTCCTCTCTCCTCCAGCCTCTCCTCTCTCCTCCAACATCTCCTCTCTCCTCCAGCCTCTCCTCTCTAGTCCAGCCTCTCCTCTCTCCTCCAGCCTCTCCTCTCCTCTCTCCTCCAGCCTCTCCTCTCCTCTCTCCTCCAGCCACTCCTCTCCTCTCTCCTCCAGCCTCTCCTCTCTCCTCCAACATCTCCTCTCTCCTCCAGCCTCTCCTCTCCTCTCTAGTCCAGCCTCTCCTCTCTCCTCCAGCCTCTCCTCTCCTCTCTCCTCCAGCCTCTCCTGTCTCCTCCAGCCTCTCCTCTCTCCTCCAGCCTCTCCTCTCCTCTCTTCTCCAGCCTCCCCTCTCCTCTCTCCTCCAGCCACTCCTCTACTCTCTCCTCCAGCCTCTCCTCTCTCCTCCAACATCTCCTCTCTCCTCCAGCCTCTCCGCTCCTCTCTCCTCCAGCCTCTCCTCTCCTCTCTCCTCCAGCCTCTCGTCTCCTCTCTCCTCCAGCCTCTCCTCTCCTCTCTCCTCCAGCCTCTCCTCTCCTCTCTCCTCCAGCCTCTCGTCTCCTCTCTCCTCCAGCCTCTCCTCTCTCCTCCAACCTCTCCTCTCCTCTCTCCTCCAGCCTCTCCTCTCCTCTCTCCTCCAGCCTCTCCTCTCCTCTCTCCTCCAGCCTCTCGTCTCTCTCCTCCATCCTCTCCTCTCCTCTTTCCTCCAGCCTCTTGTCTCCTCTCTCCTCCAGCCTCTCCTCTCCTCTCTCCTCCAGCCTCTCCTCTCCTCTCTCCTCCAGCCTCTCCTCTCCTCTCTCCTCCAGCCTCTCCTCTCCTCTCTCCTCCAGCCTCTCCTCTCCTCTCTCCTCCAGCCTCTCCTCTCCTCTCTCCTCCAGCCTCTCCTCCAGCCTCTCCTCTCTTCTCCTCTCTTCTCCAGTGATTTCTCTTCTATTCTACTGTAGCTTTCCTCATTACTTCTCCTCATATCAACAGAAATCCCCTTCCACCGCAACCCCATGTCCTCCTCCTCTGTCTCTAGATAAAGGGCCTCATTGCCAAACTCCCGACGTCCCCACTTTAATCCACCTGCATTGAACATGAACACACACACACACACACACACACACACACACACACACACACACACACACACACACACACACACACACACACACACACACACACACACACACACACACACACACACACACACGAAAACATAAGCCAGTTTGCGCTCACACACACACACACATACATATGCACCCACACCCACCCAACAACACCCACCCACACACACATTCTCCTCTCCCCGCGTAGTGTATAGCTAGCACATGTGATCCACTTAACTGTGTAGAGAGCATCCTGAGGCGACTGACTGACTGGCCTGTGGCAGCCAAGCACTGACGCACACACACACACACACACACACACACACACACACACACACACACACACACACACACACACACACACACACACACACACACACACACACACACACACACACACACACACACACAGAGTTGACTTCCCTAAGGCAGATACAGCCATCACAGCACTGCCTCACAGCTCCCGGGGGATCCTCATCTGAATCTGGGGAAGAAGCCAACAACCCAAAGTATCACCTCAGTCACCTGAACAAAGTTGTTACAGTGGGGCAAAAAAGTATGTTGCAGGTTTTCCTATTTACAGAGCATGTAGAGGTCTGTAATTTGTATCATACAGTGGGGCAAAAAAAGTGTTTAGTGTTTAGTGCAAGTTCTCCCACTTAAAAAGATGAGAGAGGTCTGTAATTTTCATCACAGGTTCACTTCAACTATGACAGACAAAATGAGAAAAAAAAATCCAGAAAATCACATTGTAGGATTTTTAATGAATTTATTTTGCAAATTATGGTGGAAAATAAGCATATGGTCACCTACAAACAAGCAAGATTTCTGGCTCTCACAGACCTGTAACTTCTTTTTTAAGAGGCTCCTCTGTCCTCCACTTGTTACCTGTATTAATGGCCCCTGTTTGAACTTGTTATCAGTATAAAAGTATACCTGTCCACAACCTGTCCACAACCTCAAACAGTCACACTCCAAACATTTTGTCTGGCATAGTTGAAGTGTACCTATGATGAAAATTACAGGCCTCTCTCATCTTTTTAAGTGGGAGAACTTGCACAATTGGTGGCTGACTAAGAACTTTTTTGCCCGACTGTATGTCCCCGCGTGCAGTTTGGGAGGAAGTTGCTAGCCAGCGCTAACATTATAGCTCTATATACACAGCACAATGACTAGAAGTCTATAGGTATCTGCAGGCACAGCATTGGCTTGTGAAACTACATCTAGCGTCCTTCACACTGGACACAGAGACATAAACTGACTCTGGGGAATGTTATGGAGCCGGAACCCCCAGTCAACTGAACACAGTGGGTCACAATGATATGGAACCGGAACCCCCAGTCAACTGATCACGGTGGGTCACAATGATATGGAACCGGAACCCCCAGTCAACTGAACACGGTGGGCCACAATGATATGGAACCGGAACCCCCAGTCAACTGAACACGGTGGGTCACAATGATATGGAACCGGAACCCCCAGTCAACTGAACACGGTGGGTCACAATGATATGGAACCGGAACCCCCAGTCAACTGAACACGGTGGGTCACAATGATATGGAACCGGAACCCCCAGTCAACTGAACACCGTGGGTCACAATGATATGGAACCGGAACCCCCAGTCAACTGATCACGGTGGGCCACAATGATATGGAACCGGAACCCCCAGTCAACTGAACACGGTGGGTCACAATGATATGGAACCGGAACCCCCAGTCAACTGAACACCGTGGGTCACAATGATATGGAACCGGAACCCCCAGTCAACTGAACACCGTGGGTCACAATGATATGGAACCGGAACCCCCAGTCAACTGAACACGGTGGGTCACAATGATATGGAACCGGAACCCCCAGTCAACTGAACACGGTGGGTCACAATGATATGGAACCGGAACCCCAGTCAACTAAACAGGGTAGGTCATGGGGTATCCAATCACCAATCACCATTCTTTTCTGGAATACCAAGGATCTACTGATAGAAATACATCACAACTCTTCTATTAATGACATTTCTATCTGAAACGGTCCTGAATGCTTCCTGTCGTGAACCAGACACTATACTAATAATGTATCTGACTCTATCAGAAACACAGAAAACGTGGAAGTCACATTTTATTAAAACTATTTACTAAATGAAAGGAAGTAGGACACAGTGTACATGGGCTGTACGTTTCCATTGGTTACGCAGATTTGATAATTTCCTGTTTGTTGCAGGGTCCCTCCCAAGTGGCACCCTATTCCCTACGTAGCGCACGACCCTTTGACCAGAGTCCATAAAGGGAGCCCATTGGGCCCTGTTCGGAAGTAGTGCAATACAAAGGGGAATAGTGTATCATTTGGGATGTAGCCATGGCAACCACGGTCTTTTACAGTCGTGTTCCAATTGGTCACAAGGATGCAGAGTGAAATCAGTTTTTTGCTGATTTTTGTTACAGTGCTAATCCTCTGTGTTCTGATTGGTCACGGAAAGGTCACTACAGGATTCTGATTGGTCACCAGGTTTTAGAGTGTGACCTCGGGATGAGTGAGAGAGGGAGGGAGGGAGGGAGGATGTGGGGGGGTGGGAGTGAATGAGAGGGAGACTAAGTGGGAGTCTGGTACCTTTGAGATATTGAGAATTTGACAAAGGCACACACACCACGCACACACCACCACACACACACACACCACGCACACACCACCACACACACACACACCACGCACACACCACCACACACACACACACCACCACACACACACACACCACGCACACACTACACACACACACACACCACACACACACACACACACCACGCACACACCACCACACACACACACACCACGCACACACCACGCACACACACACACACACACCATGCACACACACACCATTACGCACACACACACACACACCATGCACACACACACACACACACACACACTTAAGAGGAATGGATTATTGACTGATTGCATCGCCATGGTGATCTAATATCCCCACTCTCACCGCTCTCCTCCCCATGCCCTCCTCTTCCTCCCCCTCTCCTCCTCCTCCTCAGAGCGATAGAGCCCTTCAAAATAAATCAGTTAAATCCCAAGGTGTCAGGAATCTAATTCAGCCCGTAGTCGAATGAATCACAACACACTACCCATCCTTCTCTCCTTCTACCCAATTCCTCTCCACTGTGTTTATATCTGCACTCCATCCTGGCCTACCATCCTTCTATGTTCACCCCCTCCCTCTCCTCTGCCTATCTCACCACCTCCCTCCTTACCTACTATCAATCCTGTCCTGTCCTGTCCTGTCCTCTCCTCTCCTCTCCTCTCCTCTCCTCTCCTGGCCTCTCCTCTCCTCTCCTGGCCTCTCCTCTCCCCTCTACTCATCCCTCTCTCTTTCTCCCCCTCTCTCTCTCTTTCCTCCTTACCTATCATTCTCTCTCCCCTCCCTCCTTTTCCCATCGCCCCCACTTGTTTTGCCTCTCCTCTTCCTCTCCTCTCATCTCCTCTCCTGACACTGAGACAGCCCTAGGTGATGTATGTAAACACTCCTCCGTTCCTGCTTTCCCCTGAAGACTCCTCTCTCACAAATGCACCTAGACAAACCACAGAGAACAGGGGAATGAGTGAACGCTGCGGGCGCACAGAGAGAGAGCGAGAGAGAGAGAGAGAGAGAGAGAGAGAGAGAGAGAGAGAGAGAGAGAGAGAGAGAGAGAGAGAGAGAGAGAGAGAGAGACAGAGAGAGAGAGAGAGAGAGAGAGAGAGAGAGAGAGAGAGAAAGAGAGAGAGAGAGAGACAGGGAGAGAGACAGGGAGAGAGACAGGGAGAGAGACAGGGAGAGAGACAGAGAGACAGAGACAGAGAGAGAGAGGGAGAGGGAGAGAGAGAGAGAGAGAGAGAGAGAGAGAGAGAGAGAGAGAGAGAGAGAGAGAGAGAGAGAGAGAGAGAGAGAGAGAGATGGCCCAGTGTGACATCAGTCTGTTAGTTAGATAAACGTTGCCTTGGCTTTAGACAGGGGAATGACAGAGCTCTTGGGCAGTAATACCCCCCCCCCCCACACACACCTCTTTATACATATTAATGTCCTGAATGACTGAGCTCATAGTCTCATAGTGTTTCTCAGATGGCTCCCTAGTCCTGTACTGCACTACGTTTGAGCAGGGCACATAGGGGAACCATTGTTGTGAATATCTGTGTAACATTTATATGTGTAAAAAAAATAGATAGTATCTAAAAAATATATATATATTTCACCTTTAGTTAACCAGGTAGGCTAGTTGAGGACAAGTTCTCATTTACAACTGCGACCTGTCCAAGATAAAGCAAAGCAGTGCGACAAAAACTACAACACAGAGTTACACATGGAGTAAACAAACGTTCAGTCAATAATACAGTAGAATAAAAAAAATCTATATACAGTGTGTGTAAATCAGGTAAGATTAGGGAGGTAAGACAATAATTAAATAATATTCAGTACTGCACTGCATAGGGAATAGAGTGCCATTTGGGACTGTGCTTTGGTCAGGTTTTCATGCCAGTAAAGCTCGATTTGAGTTGAAACCAATTGCTATTTCAGAGTTCTAATCAGGAATGTTAATGTGTCATCAATCAGAACTTACAAATGACTGCGGTTGGCACGGAAGCCCATTGTGATGTCACCAATTAGAACCAGACAAATTGTTTTAGCCCGTTGCGATGTCATCGATTAGAATTGTTTTTAAACTAATGGCTTCTCCCACTGTGATGTCATCAATCAGAATCACAGCTTGCACTTCAAATAACCCCTTGATTACCCAGTCAATGTAATTGTTCAATTAGGAGGTTTATCAAGTGTGACACACAGACGCACACACACACACACACACACACACACACACACACACACACACACACACACACACACACACACACACACACACACACACACACACACACACACACACACACACACACACACACACACACACACACACACACACACACACACGAGGGGGAGCTCGATTGAGTATGCAATCACACACACTGTTAGCATCACACACTGTTAGCATCACACACACTGTTAGCATCACACACTGTTAGCATCACACACACACTGTTAGCATCACACACACTGTTAGCATCACACACTGTTAGCATCACACACACTGTTAGCATCACACACACGGTTAGCATCACACACACTGTCCGTATTACACACTGTTAGTATCACACACACTGTTAGTATCACACACACTGTTAGCATCACACAAACTGTCAGTATCGGACACACACTGACACAGAATCTATCACCCTGATCACACAAACACAATGACCTCCCACACACACACCAATACACACATACGCACACTTCCTGCCACACACACCAATACACACATACGCACACTTCCTGCCACACACACACACACACACACACACGCACACACACACACACACACACACACACACACACACACACACACACACACACACACACACACACACACACACACACACACACACACACACACACACACACACACACACACACACAGACACACACACACACACACACACACACACACACACGCACACACACACTGACACAGAATCTATCACACAAACACAATGACCACCCACTAATAAGACACACACACACACAAATTAGGCACCTCATTGATTTGCTTCCTTCCCCTGAAAAATGTTAATTTGTAGACAATCCAGCAGTTTGGATTGAGCAGGAGTGCATTGCAAAGCATTAAAGTTTTACCAGAGGGAATTAACACAGTACTAGACTATACCCATAGAACTAGAATGAATAGAACTTGGAACCCCTGATAATCATTCTAATTCTATAGTTATACCAGAGGGTATTAACACAGTATTAGACTATACCCATAGAACTAGAATGAATAGAACTTGGAACCTCTGGTAATCATTCTAATTCTATGGTTATACCAGAGGGTATTAACACAGTATTAGACTATACCCATAGAACTAGAATGAATAGAACTTGGAACCTCTGGTAATCATTCTAATTCTATGGTTATACCAGAGTGTATTAACACAGTATTAGACTATACCCATAGAACTAGAATGAATAGAACTTGGAACTTCTGGTAATCATTCTAATTCTATGGTTATACCAGAGGTTATTAACACAGTGTTAGACTATACCCATAGAACTAGAATGAATAGAACTTGGAACCTCTGGTAATCATTCTAATTCTATGGTTATACCAGAGGGAATTAACACAGTATTAGACTATACCCATAGAACTAGAATGAATAGAACTTGGAACCTCTGGTAATCATTCTAATTTTATGGTTATACCAGAGGGAAATAACACAGGCTAGTAGACTATACCCATAGAACTAGAATGAATAGAACTTGGAACCCCTGATAATCATTCTAATTCTATGGTTATACCACAGGCTATTAGCACAGTGTTACGTTATGACCATAGAACTAGAATGAATAGAATGGACTCGGAACCTCCAGTAATCATTCTAATTCTATGGTTATACCACAGGCTATTAGCACAGTGTTACGTTATGACCATAGAACTAGAATGAATAGAATTTGTAACCTCTGGTAATCAATCTAATTCTATGGTTATACCAGAGGGTATTAGCACAGTGTTACGTTATGACCATAGAACTAGAATGAATAGAATTTGTAACCTCTGGTAATCAATCTAATTCTATGGTTATACCACAGGCTATTAGCACAGTGTTACGTTATGACCATAGAACTAGAATGAATAGAATTTGTAACCTCTGGTAATCAATCTAATTCTATGGTTATACCACAGGCTATTAACACAGTGTTACGTTATGACCATAGAACTAGAATGAATAGAATTTGTAACCTCTGGTGATCATTCTAATTCTATGGTTATACCAGAGGGTATTAACACAGTATTAGACTATACCCATAGAACTAGAATGAATCGAACTTGGAACCTCTGGTAATCATTCTAATTCTATGTTTATACCAGAGGGTATTAGCACAGTATTAGACTATACCCATAGAACTAGAATGAATAGAACTTGGAACCTCTGGTAATCATTCTAATTCTATGTTTATACCAGAGCAGTGGTTCCAAAACTAGGGGCTGCCTGATATGAACATGGGGTCGTGGGTCACGCCCCCTCTCTATTTGGTGAGGTCAGGGTGTGATGTAGGGTCGTGGGTCACGCCCCCTCTCTATTTGGTGAGGTCATGAAGACTTCCCACGCTGCACCTTGGTCTACTTCTTCAGACGGACGTTACAACGGGAGAATTTACAAAATCATGAGAATTTACAAAATACACAAACACATATATATCTATATACAGTGGGGCAAAACAAGTATTTAGTCAGCCACCAATTGTGCAAGTTCTCCCACTTAAAAAGATGAGAGAGGCCTGTAATGTTCATCATAGGTACACTTCAACTATGACAGAAAAAAAATCCAGAAAATCACATTGTAGGATTTTTAATGAATTTATTTTGCAAATTATGGTGGAAAATAAGTATTTGGTCACCGACAAACAAGCAAGATTTCTGGCTCTCACAGACCTGTAACTTCTTTTTTAAGAGGCTCCTCTGTCCTCCACTCGTTGCCTGTATTAATGGCACCTGTTTGAACTTTTTATCAGTATAAAAGACACCTGTCCACAACCTCAAACAGTCACGCTCCAAACTCCACTATGTCCAAGACCAAAGAGCTGTCAAAGGACACGGTCAAGTATGGTGATGGTAGTCTGATGCTTTGTGGTGCTTTGTAGTGGCACTGTTAAGCTGTCTGGACTGAGCAGTCAACGTGCCCCTAGTGTGTGTAGTGTAGCGTGTGCTGTGAATTGTGTAGGGGAATATTGTTGAGCCCTGTATTTCTGGGTCAATTGTGTTTTCTGTTCTCCTCTAAACCCCAGTGGACCTTAGAGATGTGATGTGGTACACTGGACAATAGAACTACCACACACACACACACACAGACACACACACACACACACACACACACACACACACACACACACACACACACACACACACACACACACACACACACACACACACACACACACACACACACACACACACACACACACACACACACACACACACACACACACACCACACCACTTTCTAGTGCAATCACACACACGCGTGACAAATAGTCACACATGCAGGGACGGACGCAAACACACTCCGTTTCTGGGACACTGTCTGCCCCTGTGGAGTTTACTGTAGCATCTTCCCCTCCTTCTCTCCACCTCCCATCTTCCCTTCTCCCTCCCCTCCTCCCATCTTCTCTCTACCTCCCATCATCCCTCCCCTCCTCCCATCTTCTCTCTCCCTCCCATCTTCTCTCCCCTCCTCCCATCTTCCCTCTCCCTCCCATCATCCCTCCCCTCCCCTCCTCCCATCTTCCCTCTCCCTCCCATCATCCCTCCCCTCCCCTCCTCCCATCTGCCCTCCCCTCCTCCCATCTTCCCTCTCCCTTCCATCTTCCCTCCCCACCCTCAAAATTTGGAGAAAATTACATTTGTACCCAGGCAGATTGGACAGTCAACTTCCCTGACAGTTGTTGTCCATGGTGGCACTATTAACCAGAATGCAACAGCCAGGTGACACTATTAACCAGAATGCAACAGCCAGGTGACACTATTAAACAGAATGCAACAGCCAGGTGACACTACTAACCAGAATGCAACAGCCAGGTGACACTATTAACCAGAATGCAACAGCCAGGTGACACTACTAACCAGAATGCAACAGCCAGGTGACACTATTAACCAGAATGCAGCAGCCAGGTGACACTACTAACCAGAATGCAACAGCCAGGTGACACTATTAACCAGAATGCAACAGCCAGGTGACACTATTAACCAGAATGCAACAGCCAGATGACAATACTAACCAGAATGCAACAGCCAGGTGACACTACTAACCAGAATGCAACAGCCAGATGACAATACTAACCAGAATGCAACAGCCAGGTGACACTATTAACCAGAATGCAACAGCCAGATGACAATACTAACCAGAATGCAACAGCCAGGTGACACTATTAACCAGAATGCAACAGCCAGATGACAATACTAACCAGAATGCAACAGCCAGGTGACACTACTAACCAGAATGCAACAGCCAGGTGACACTATTAACCAGAATGCAACAGCCAGATGACACTATTAACCAGAATGCAACAGCCAGGTGACACTACTAACCAGAATGCAACAGCCAGGTGACAATACTAACCAGAATGCAACAGCCAGGTGACACTATTAACCAGAATGCAACAGCCACTATTCTTTGACCTCTGGATGCCGTCGACCAATCACGTTACCCCAGGTGATGGGTATAAGACGCATCACAGCATCTTGTTCTGAAAGGTTGTCTGGTCCTCATTATTAAAGTCCCGTAGGTCACTTTCATTACTGCCTTTGTGTTTACAGATCTCTACTATACCAGCTACTGACTGACTGACTCAGACAAACAGGAGAAACCAGTTCACAGGGTTGGTTCACTCTGCAGATTCATCTGGTCTCTACATCCACATTTAGTTTTAAAGGCTACACATTTATTTATGGAATCACTTGTAAAGTTCATTACATCAGGATTTCCTGGTGCCACTAGAGCGGTTTTTAAAACCCTGAAGATAAATTAGTTCACCGAGGTCCGCAATAGTTTTGAATGAATTTATAATGAGTTATGATGCCTGGGATTTTTATGTTGTTCAAATGTAATGTAACTTGTTATTCCATCTTGTTATTCTATCTGGTTATTCTATCTGGTTATTCTATCTGGTTAATCTATCTGGTTATTGTATCTGGTTATTCTATCTGGTTATTCTATCTGGTTATTCTATCTGGTTATTCTATCTGGTTATTCTATCTGGTTATTCTATCTAGTTATTCTATCTGGTTATTCTATCTGGTTATTATATCTGGTTATTGTATCTGGTTATTGTATCTGGTTATTCTATCTGGTTATTCTATCTGGTTATTCTATCTGGTTATTCTATCTGGTTATTCTATCTAGTTATTCTATCTAGTTATTCTATCTGGTTATTCTATCTGGTTATTCTATCTGGTTATTCTATCTGGTTATTCTATCTGGTTATTCTATCTAGTTATTCTATCTGGTTATTCTATCTGGTTATTCTATCTGGTTATTCTATCTGGTTATTCTATCTAGTTATTCTATCTAGTTATTCTATCTGGTTATTCTATCTAGTTATTCTATCTGGTTATTCTATCTGGTTATTCTATCTAGTTATTCTATCTAGTTATTCTATCTGGTTATTCTATCTGGTTATTCTATCTGGTTATTCTATCTGGTTATTCTATCTGGTTATTCTATCTAGTTATTCTATCTGGTTATTACACACACACAAATACACCTGCATGCACAGTCACACAGTTCTACACACGCACACACACACACACACACACACACACACACACACACACACACACACACACACACACACACACACACACACACACACACACACACACACACACACACACACACACACACACACACACACACACACACACACACACACACACACACACACACACAGGCCTCACTGTACAGTAGTAGCCTACACTCACAGGAGTTGGTATGTGGCTTCCATATCTGGGTCAATTCCTAGATGCTAGAGTCCTTGTCATTCACATTTCTATTGAGAGGAGGGAGGGAGGGAGTTGGGGGAGGGGGAGGGAGGGAGGGGAGGGGGAGATGCTAGAGTCCTTGTCATTCACATTTCTATTAGGGAGGGAGGGAGGGAGGGAGGGAGGGAGGGAGGGAGGGAGGGAGGGAGGGAGGGAGGGGAGGGAGGGAGGGGGAGGGAGGGAGGGAGGGAGGGAGGGAGGGGGAGATGCTAGAGTCCTTGTCATTCACATTTCTATTAGGGAGGGAGGGAGGGAGTTGGGGGAGGGGGAGGGAGGGAGGTGGGGGGAGGAGGGAGGGGGTAGAGGGGAGATGGAGAAGAGGGAAGAGGAGGATGTGGACTGGGGAAGGGGAGAGGGGAGAGAAGGAGCGAGAAAGAAGTACATAAATAATGAGGCCATTTTGAAAGGGAGCCAAATATGGAGAAAGAGAATTGGAAAGAGAAGAAAGAAGAGAAAAGGAGGGAAAGAGATTATTCATATCTTGTCAAATAACTGCCCCTCCTCCTTCCCTTCCCCTTCCTCCTCCTTTCCCTTCCTCCCTTCCCCTCCTCCCTTCCCTTCCTCCCTTCCCCTCCTCCCTTCCCCTCCACCCTTCCCCCCCTTTCCCTCCTCCCTTCCCTTCCTCCCTTCCCCTCCTCCCTTCCCCTCCTCCCTTCCCTTCCTCCCTTCCCCTCCTCCCTTCCCTTCCTCCCTTCCCTCCTCTTTCCCTCCTCCCTTCCCTCCCCTTCCCTCCTCCCCTTCCCCCTCCCTTCCCCCTCCCTTCCCTCCTCCTCTTCCCTCCTCCCTTTCCCTCCTCCCTTTCCCTCCTCCCTTCCCCTCCTCTTTCCCTCCTCCCTTCCCTTCACCTCCTCTTTCTTCCTCCCTTCCCCTTCCCTCCTCCCTTCCCCTCCTCCCTTCTCCTCCCCCTTTCCCTCCTCCCTTCCCCTCCACTTTCCCTCCTCCCTTCCCCTTCCCCTCCTCCCTTCCCCTCCTCTTTCCCTCCTCCCTTCCCCTTCACCTCCTCTTTCCTTCCTCCCTTCCCCTTCCCCTCCTCCCTTCCCCTCCTCCCTTCTCCTCCCCCTTTCCCTCCTCCCTTCCCCTCCACTTTCCCTCCTCCCTTCCCTTTTCCCTCCTCCCTTTCCCTCCTCCCTTCCCCTCCTCTATCCCTCCTCCTCTTTCCCTCCTCCCTTTCCCTCCTCCCTCTCCCTCCTCCCTTCCCCTCCTCTTTCCCTCCTCCCTTCCCCTTCACCTACTCTTTCCTTCCTCCCTTCCCCTTCCCTCCTCCCTTCCCCTCCTCCCTTCTCCTCCTCCCTTTCCCTCCTCCCTTCCCCTCCTCTTTCCCTCCTCCCTTCCCCTTCCCCTCCTCTTTCCCCCTCCCTTCCCCTTCACCTACTCTTTCCTTCCTCCCTTCCCCTTCCCCTCCTCCCTTCCCCTCCTCCCCTTCCCCTTCCCTCCTCCCTTCCCCTCCTCTTTCCCTCCTCCCTTCCCCTTCACCTCCTCTTTCCTTCCTCCCTTCCCCTTCCGCTCCTCCCCCCTTCCCCTCATCCCTTATCCTCCCCCTTTCCCTCCTCCTTTCCCCTCCACTCTCCCTCCTCCCTTCCCCTTCCCCTCCTCCCTTCCCCTCCTCCCTTCCGCTACTCTTTCCCTCACTCCCTTCATCCATCCCCACATCCCCTAGGAAGAGAGGGAATGCCATCTTCTTTCTGCCACTTCACATTAAAGGAGAGCAGACATCGCCAGTCAGACCACGACCCCCCCACCCCCACCCTCCCAGGAAAAGATTGGTTCAGCATTGAGAAATACTCATCTCAGCTTTTTAAACGACAAGGATAAGGTCACTATCTTGCCGTACTAAAATGATACTCTAACTATGGTACTTTCTGGCCACAAGTAGAACTTCAACCCACAATCTCTAACCTCAGCCGTTACCCTAGTAACTACTAGTGTTATTCCCTTACACTAAAAGCTCAATTAAGCCCATTTTCTACCACCCATTTCTCTCACCCATACTCTCTCACCCATCTTCTCTCACCCATACTGTCGCTCTGGATAAGAGCGTCTGCTAAATGACTTAAATGTAAATGTAATACTCTCTCGCCCATATTATCTCATCCATTTCTCTCACCCATATTCTCTCACCCATATTCTCTCACCCATTTCTCTCACCCATATTCTCTCACCCATATTCTCTCACCCATATTCTCTCACCCATATTCTCTCACCATTTTCTCTCACCCATTTACTCTCACCCATACCCTCTCACCCATATTATCTCACCCATTTCTCTCACCCATATTCTATCACCCATATTCTCTCACCCATATTATCTCACCCATTTCTCTCACCCATAATCTCTTACCCATATTATCTCACCCATTTATCTCACCCATATTCTCTCACCCATATTCTCTCACCCATATTCTCTCACCCATTTTCTCTCACCCATATTCTCTCACCCATATTCTCTCACCCATATTCTCTCACCATTTTCTCTCACCCATTTTCTCTCACCCATACCCTCTCACCCATATTATCTCACCCATACTCTCTCACCCATATTATCTCAACCATTTCTCTCACCCATAATCTCTCACCCATATTATCTCACCCATTTCTCTCACCCATACTCTCTCACCCATATTATCTCACCCATCTCTCACCCATATTATCTCACCCATATTCTCTCACCCATTTCCTCTCACCCATTTTCTCTCACCCATATTCTCTCACCCACCTCTCATCATATTCTCTCACCTATTTATCTCACCCATTTCTCTCACCCATATTCTCTCACCCATCTCTCATCATATTCTCTCACCTATTTATCTCACATTTTTTCTCTCACCCAGCATTTATTTAAAATGAAATAGAGAAACATCTCCTTTACGTAAATATTCACACCGATGTGTCCATAATTTATTTGCAGCACATTTGGCAGTAATTACAGCTGTGAGTGTTTCTGGGTAAATCTCTAAGAGCTTTAACACAGCTGGATTGTGCAACATTTGCTCATTGTTCTTTTCAAAATTCATCAAGCTCTGTCAAATTGGTTGTGGATCAGGACAAACATTTTCAGTTCGTGCCAAAGATGTTCAGGTAGATTTAAGACAAAACTGAGTGTAACAAATCTCTTCGTCGTCTGAGGAGGAGTAGGAAGGATCGGACCAA
Source organism: Oncorhynchus gorbuscha (assembly GCF_021184085.1). Lineage (NCBI taxonomy): Eukaryota > Metazoa > Chordata > Actinopteri > Salmoniformes > Salmonidae > Oncorhynchus > Oncorhynchus gorbuscha. Next base: position 47,820 of record NW_025746252.1, on the reverse strand, counting down.
TATGCGGCGTGGTAAGTGTCCATGTTCATTTATTAGACTGAACACACGAAACAAAATAACAAAGTGAAAGGAAGAAAGGAAACAGGTGACATACACTGAACAGAAAACAACTACCCACAAATCATAGCGGGAACACAGGCTACCTAAGTATGGTTCTCAATCAGAGACAACGATTGACAGCTGAGTGGTATATAGATGGTGGTATGTAATAGTGGTATAGATATGGTGGTATGTAATAGTGGTATATAGATGGTGGTATGTAATAGTGGTATAGATATGGTGGTATGTAATAGTGGTATATAGATGGTGTTATGTAATAGTGGTATATAGATGGTGGTATGTAATAGTGGTATATAGATGGTGGTATACAATAGTGGTATATAGATGGTGGTGTGTAATAGTGGTATATAGATGGTGGTATATAATAGTGGTATATAGATGTTGGTTTGTAATAGTGGTATATAGATGGTGGTATGTAATAGTGGTATAGATATGGTGGTATGTAATAGTGGTATATAGATGGTGGTATGTAATAGTGGTATAGATATGGTGGTATGTAATAGTGGTATATAGATGGTGGAGTGTAATAGTGGTATATAGATGGTGGTATGTAATAGTGGTATATAGATGGTGGTATGTAATAGTGGTATATAGTTGGTAGTATATAGATGGTGGAGTGTAATAGTGGTATATAGATGGTGGTTTGTAATAGTGGTATATAGATGGTGGTATGCAATAGTGGTATATAGATGGTGGTATGTAATAGTGGTATATAGATGGTGGTATGTAATAGTGGTATATAGTTGGTAGTATATAGATGGTGGAGTGTAATAGTGGTATATAGATGGTGGTATGTAATAGTGGTATATAGTTGGTGGGTGGTATGTAATAGTGGTATATAGATGGTGGTATGTAATAGTGGTATATAGATGTTAGTATGTATGTAATAGTGGTATATAGATGGTGGCATGTAATAGTGGTATATAGATGGTGGTATGTAATAGTGGTATATAGATGTTAGTATGTATGTAATAGTGGTATATAGATGGTGGCATGTAATAGTGGTATATAGATGGTGGTATGTAATAGTGATATATAGATGGTGGTATGTAATAGTGGTATATAGATGGTGGTATGTAATAGTGGTATATAGATGGTGATATGTAATAGTGGTATATAGATGGTGGTATGTAATAGTGATATATAGATGGTGGTATGTAATAGTGGTATATAGATGGTGGTATGTAATAGTGGTATATAGATGGTGATATGTAATAGTGGTATATAGATGGTGGTATGTAATAGTGATATATAGATGGTGGTATGTAATAGTGGTATATAGATGGTGGTATGTAATAGTGGTATATAGATGGTGGTATGTAATAGTGATATATAGATGGTGGTATGTAATAGTGGTATATAGATGGTGGTATGTAATAGTGGTATATAGATGGTGGCATATCATAGTGGTATATAGATGGTGGTATGTAATAGTGGTATATAGATGGTGGTATGTAATAGTGGTATATAGATGGTGGTATGTAATAGTGGTATATAGATGGTGGTATGTAATAGTGGTATATAGATGGTGGCATATAATAGTGGTATATAGATGGTGGTATGTAATAGTGGTATGTAATAGTGGTATATAGATGGTGGTATGTAATAGTGGTATATAGATGGTGTTATGTAATAGTGGTATATAGATGGTGGTATGTAATAGTGGTATATAGATGGTGGTATGTAATAGTGGTATATAGATGGTGTTATGTAATAGTGGTATATAGATGGTGGTATGTAATAGTGGTATATAGATGGTGTTATGTAATAGTGGTATATAGATGGTGTTATGTAATAGTGGTATATAGATGGTGGTATGTAATAGTGGTATATAGATGGTGTTATGTAATAGTGGTATATAGATGGTGGTATGTAATAGTGGTATATAGATGGTGTTATGTAATAGTGGTATATAGATGGTGTTGTGTAATAGTGGTATATAGATGGTGGTATGTAATAGTGGTATATAGATGGTGTTATGTAATAGTGGTATATAGATGGTGGTATGTAATAGTGGTATATAGATGGTGTTATGTAATAGTGGTCTGTAATAGTGGTATATAGATGGTGGCATATAATAGTGGTATATAGATGGCAGATGGTGGTATGTAATAGTGGTATATCGTTGGTGGTATATAATAGTGGTATATAGATGGTGGCATGTAATAGTGGTATATAGATGGTAGATGGTGGTATGTAATAGTGGTATATAGATGGTAGATGGTGGTATGTAATAGTGGTATATAGATGGTAGATGGTGGTATGTAATAGTGGTATATAGATGGTAGATGGTGGTATGTAATAGTGGTATATAGATGGTGGTATGTAATAGTGGTATATAGATGGTGGTATGTAATAGTGGTCTGTAATAGTGGTATATAGATGTTGGTATGTAATAGTGGTATGTAATAGTGGTATATAGATGGTGTTATGTAATAGTGGTATATAGATGGTGGTTTGTAATAGTGGTATATAGATGGTGGTATGTAATAGTGGTATATAGTTGGTAGTATATAGATGGTGGAGTGTAATAGTGGTATATAGATGGTGGTATGTAATAGTGGTATATAGATGGTGGTATGTAATAGTGGTATATAGATGGTGGTGGTAATAGTGGTATATAGATGGTGGTATGTAATAGTGATATATAGATGTTAGTTGGTGGTATGTAATAGTGGTATATATTTGGTGGTATGTAATAGTGGTATTTAATTGGTGGTATGTAATAGTGGTATATAGATGATAGTATATAGATGGTGGAGTGTAATAGTGGTATATAGATGGTGGTTTGTAATAGTGGTATATAGATGGTGGTATGTAATAGTGGTATATAGATGGTGGTATGTAATAGTGGTATATAGATGGTGGTATGTAATAGTGGTATATAATTGGTAGTGTATAGATGGTGGTATGTAATAGTTGTATATAATTGGTGGTATGTAATAGTGGTATATAGATGGTGGCATGTAATAGTGGTATATAGATGGTGGTATGTAATAGTGGTATATAATTGGTAGTGTATAGATGTGGTATGTAATAGTTGTATATAATTGGTGGTATGTAATAGTGGTATATAGATGGTGGCATGTAATAGTGGTATATAGATGGTGGTATGTAATAGTGGTATATAGATGGTGGTATGTAATAGTGGTATATAGATGGTAGTATATAGATGGTGGAGTGTAATATTGGTATATAGATGGTGGTTTGTAATAGTGGTATATAGATGGTGGTATATAATAGTGGTATATAGATGGTGATGTGGTATGTAATAGTGGTATATAGATGGTGGTATGTAATAGTGGTATATAGATGGTGGTATATAATAGTGTTATAGATTGGTGGTATGTAATAGTGGTATATACATTTACATGGTATTTAGCAGATCTTATCCAGTGGATATAGATGGTGGTATGTAATAGTGGTATATAGATGTTAGATGGTGGTATGTAATAGTGGTATATAGATGGTGGTATGTAATAGTGGTATATAGATGGTGGTATGTAATAGTGGTATATAGATGGTGGTATGTAATAGTGGTATATAGTTGGTGGGTGGTATGTAATAGTGGTATATAGATGGTGGTATATAATAGTGGTATATAGATGGTGGTATGTAATAGTGATATATAGATGTTAGTTGGTGGTATATAATAGTGGTATATATTTGGTGGTATGTAATAGTTGTATATAATTGGTGGTATGTAATAGTGGTATATAGCTGGTGGTATGTAATAGTGGTATATAGTTGGTGGTATGTAATAGTGGTATATAGATGGTGGTATGTAATAGTGGTATATAGATGGTGGTATGTAATAGTGGTATATAGATGGTGGTATGTAATAGTGGTATATAGATGGTGGTATGTAATAGTGGTATATAGATGGTGGTATGTAATAGTGGTATATAGATGGTGGTATGTAATAGTGGTATATAGATGGTGGTATGTAATAGTGGTATATAGATGGTGGTATGTAATAGTGGTATATAGATGGTGTTATGTAATAGTGGTATATAGATGGTGGTATGTAATAGTGGTATATAGATGGTGTTATGTAATAGTGGTATATAGATGGTGTTATGTAATAGTGGTATATAGATGGTGGTATGTAATAGTGGTATATAGATGGTGTTATGTAATAGTGGTATATAGATGGTGGTATGTAATAGTGGTATATAGATGGTGTTATGTAATAGTGGTATATAGATGGTGTTGTGTAATAGTGGTATATAGATGGTGGTATGTAATAGTGGTATATAGATGGTGTTATGTAATAGTGGTATATAGATGGTGGTATGTAATAGTGGTATATAGATGGTGGTATGTAATAGTGGTATATAGATGGTGGTATGTAATAGTGGTATATAGATGGTGGTATGTAATAGTGGTATATAGATGGTGGTGTGTAATAGTGGTATATAGATGGTGGTATGTAATAGTGGTATATAGATGGTGTTATGTAATAGTGGTATATAGATGGTGGTATGTAATAGTGGTATATAGATGGTGGTATGTAATAGTGGTATATAGATGGTGGCATGTAATAGTGGTATATAGATGGTGGTATGTAATAGTGGTATGTAATAGTGGTATATAGATGGTGGTATATAATAGTGGTATGTAATAGTGGTATATAGATGGTGGTATGTAATAGTGGTATGTAATAGTGGTATATAGATGGTGGTATGTAATAGTGGTATGTAATAGTGGTATATAGATGGTGGTATATAATAGTGGTATGTAATAGTGGTCTGTAATAGTGGTATATAGATGTTGGTATGTAATAGTGGTATGTAATAGTGGTATATAGATGGTGTTATGTAATAGTGGTATATAGATGGTGGTGGTATATAGATAGTGGTATGGTGGTTTGTATAATGGTAGTATATAGTTGGTATATATAGATGATGGAGTGTAATAGTGGTATATAGATGGTGGTATGTAATAGTGGTATATAGATGGTGGTATGTAATAGTGGTATATAGATGGTGGTATATAATAGTGGTATGTAGTGGTATGTAATAGTGGTATATAGATGGTGGCATGTAATAGTGGTATATAGATGGTGGTATGTAATAGTGGTATATAGATGGTGGTATGTAATAGTGGTATATAGATGGTGGTATGTAATAGTGGTATGTAATAGTGGTATATAGATGGTGTTATGTAATAGTGGTATATAGATGGTGGTTTGTAATAGTGGTATATAGATGGTGGTATGTAATAGTGGTATATAGTTGGTAGTATATAGATGGTGGAG
>NW_025746252.1:0-22500 GCF_021184085.1 Oncorhynchus gorbuscha | reverse complement strand
AACAGAGAGATGGGTCAGAGAGAGAAACTGAAAGATGGGGCAGAGAGAGATGGGACAGAGTGAGAGAGATGGGGCAGAGAGAGAAACAGAGAGATGGGGCAGAGAGAGAAACAGAGAGATGGGGCAGAGAGAGAAACAGAGAGATGAGGCAGAGAGAGAAACAGAGATATGGGGCAGAGAGAGAAACAGAGAGATGGGGCAGAGAGAGAAACAGAGAGATGTGGCAGAGAGAGATGGGACAGAGTGAGAGAGATGGGGCAGAGAGAGAAACAGAGAGATGGGGCAGAGAGAGAAACAGAGAGATGAGGCAGAGAGAGAAACAGAGAGAGAAACAGAGAGAGAAACAGAGAGATGGGGCAGAGAGAGAAACAGAGAGATGGGGCAGAGAGAGAAACAGAGAGATGGGGCAGAGAGAGAAACAGAGAGATGGGGCAGAGAGAGAGAGATGGGGCAGAGAGAGAAACAGAGAGATGAGGCAGAGAGAGAAACAGAGAGATGGGGCAGAGAGAGAGAGATGGGGCAGAGAGAGAAACAGAGAGAGAAACAGAGAGATGGGGCAGAGAGAGAGAGATGGGGCAGAGAGAGAAACAGAGAGATGGGGCAGAGAGAGAGAGATGGGGCAGAGAGAGAAACAGAGAGATGGGGCAGAGAGAGAGAGATGGGGCAGAGAGAGAAACAGAGAGAGAAACAGAGAGAGAAACAGAGAGATGGGGCAGAGAGAGAAACAGAGAGATGGGGCAGAGAGAGAAACAGAGAGATGGGGCAGAGAGAGAGAGATGGGGCAGAGAGAGAAACAGAGAGATGGGGCAGAGAGAGAAACAGAGAGATGGGGCAGAGAGAGAGAGATGGGGCAGAGAGAGAAACAGAGAGATGGGGCAGAGAGAGAAACAGAGAGATGGGGCAGAGAGAGAGATGGGGCAGAGAGAGAAACAGAGAGATGGGGCAGAGAGAGAAACAGAGAGATGGGGCAGAGAGAGAGAGATGGGGCAGAGAGAGAAACAGAGAGATGGGGCAGAGTGAGAGAGATGGGGCAGAGAGAGAAACAGAGAGATGAGGCAGAGAGAGAAACAGAGAGATGGGGCAGAGAGAGAAACAGAGAGATGGGGCAGAGAGAGAAACAGAGAGAGATGGGGCAGAGAGAGAAACAGAGAGATGGGGCAGAGAGAGAAACAGAGAGAGATGGGGCAGAGAGAGAAACAGAGAGATGGGGCAGAGAGAGAAACAGAGAGATGGGGCAGAGAGAGAAACAGAGAGATGAGGCAGAGAGATGGGGCAGAGAGAGAAACAGAGAGATGGGGCAGAGAGAGAAACAGAGAGATGGGGCAGAGAGAGAAACAGAGAGATGGGGCAGAGAGAGAAACAGAGAGATGGGGCAGAGAGAGAAACAGAGAGATGGGGCAGAGAGAGAAACAGAGAGATGGGGCAGAGAGAGATGGGACAGAGTGAGAGAGATGGGGCAGAGAGAGAAATGGAGAGATGGTGCAGAGAGAGAAACAGAGAGAGAAACAGAGAGATGGGGCAGAGAGAGAAACAGAGAGATGGGGCAGAGAGAGAAACAGAGAGATGGGGCAGAGAGAGATGGGACAGAGTGAGAGAGATGGGGCAGAGAGAGAAATGGAGAGATGGGGCAGAGAGAGAAACAGAGAGATGGTGCAGAGAGAGAAACAGAGAGATGGTGCAGAGAGAGAAACAGAGAGATGAGGCAGAGAGAGAAACAGAGAGAGAGGCAGAGAGAGAAACAGAGAGATGACGCAGAGAGAGAAACAGAGAGATGACGCAGAGAGAGAAACAGAGAGATGGGGCAGAGAGAGAAACAGAGAGATGGGGCAGAGAGAGAAACAGAGAGATGGGGCAGAGAGAGAAACAGAGAGAGAAACAGAGAGATGGGGCAGAGAGAGAAACAGAGAGAGAGGCAGAGAGAGAAACAGAGAGATGACGCAGAGAGAGAAACAGAGAGATGAGGCAGAGAGAGAAACAGAGAGAGAAACAGAGAGATGGGGCAGAGAGAGAAACAGAGAGATGGGGCAGAGAGAGAAACAGAGAGATGGGGCAGAGAGAGATGGGACAGAGTGAGAGAGATGGGGCAGAGAGAGAAACAGAGAGATGGGGCAGAGAGAGAAACAGAGAGATGGGACAGAGTGAGAGAGATGGGGCAGAGAGAGAAACAGAGAGATGGGGCAGAGAAATGGGGCAGAGAGAGAAACAGAGAGAGAAACAGAGAGATGGGGCAGAGAGAGAAACAGAGAGATGAGGCAGAGAGATGGGGCAGAGAGAGAAACAGAGAGAGATGGGGCAGAGTGAGAGAGATGGGGCAGAGAGAGAAACAGAGAGAGATGGGGCAGAGTGAGAGAGATGGGGCAGAGAGAGAAACAGAGAGATGGGGCAGAGAGAGAAACAGAGAGATGAGGCAGAGGGAGAAACAGAGAGATGAGGCAGAGAGAGAAACAGAGAGAGAAACAGAGAGAGAAACAGAGAGATGGGGCAGAGGGAGAAACAGAGAGATGGGGCAGAGAGAGAAACAGAGAGATGGGGCAGAGAGAGATGGGACAGAGTGAGAGAGATGGGGCAGAGAGAGAAACAGAGAGATGGGGCAGAGGGAGAAACAGAGAGATGGGGCAGAGAGAGAAACAGAGAGATGGGGCAGAGGGAGAAACAGAGAGATGAGGCAGAGAGAGAAACAGAGAGATGGGGCAGAGTGAGAGAGATGGGGCAGAGAGAGAAACAGAGAGATGAGGCAGAGGGAGAAACAGAGAGAGAAACAGAGAGAGAAACAGAGAGAGAAACAGAGAGAGAAACAGAGAGATGGGGCAGAGAGAGAAACAGAGAGATGGGGCAGAGAGAGAAACAGAGAGATGGGGCAGAGAGAGAAACAGAGAGAGATGGGGCAGAGAGAGAAACAGAGAGAGATGGGGCAGAGAGAGAAACAGAGAGATGGGGCAGAGAGAGAAACAGAGAGATGAGGCAGAGGGAGAAACAGAGAGAGAAACAGAGAGAGAAACAGAGAGATGGGGCAGAGAGAGAAACAGAGAGATGGGGCAGAGAGAGAAACAGAGAGAGATGGGGCAGAGAGAGAAACAGAGAGATGAGGCAGAGAGAGAAACAGAGAGATGAGGCAGAGGGAGAAACAGAGAGAGAAACAGAGAGATGGGGCAGAGGGAGAAACAGAGAGAGAAACAGAGAGATGGGGCAGAGAGAGAAACAGAGAGAGAAACAGAGAGATGGGGCAGAGAGAGAAACAGAGAGAGAAACAGAGAGAGATGGGGCAGAGAGAGAAACAGAGAGAGAAACAGAGAGATGAGGCAGAGGGAGAAACAGAGAGATGAGGCAGAGGGAGAAACAGAGAGAGAAACAGAGAGATGAGGCAGAGGGAGAAACAGAGAGAGAAACAGAGAGAGAAACAGAGAGAGATGGGGCAGAGTGAGAGAGATGGGGCAGAGAGAGAAACAGAGAGAGATGGGGCAGAGTGAGAGAGATGGGGCAGAGTGAGAGAGATGGGGCAGAGGGAGAAACAGAGAGATGGGGCAGAGAGAGAAACAGAGAGAGATGGGGCAGAGTGAGAGAGATGGGGCAGAGAGAGAAACAGAGAGATGAGGCAGAGGGAGAAACAGAGAGAGATGGGGCAGAGTGAGAGAGATGGGGCAGAGAGAGAAACAGAGAGAGATGGGGCAGAGTGAGAGAGATGGGGCAGAGAGAGAAACAGAGAGATGGGGCAGAGAGAGAAACAGAGAGAGATGGGGCAGAGAGAGAAACAGAGAGATGGGGCAGAGAGAGAAACAGAGAGAGAAACAGAGAGAGAAACAGAGAGATGGGGCAGAGAGAGAAACAGAGAGATGGGGCAGAGTGAGAGAGATGGGGCAGAGAGAGAAACAGAGAGAGATGGGGCAGAGTGAGAGAGATGGGGCAGAGAGAGAAACAGAGAGATGGGGCAGAGAGAGAAACAGAGAGAGATGGGGCAGAGAGAGAAACAGAGAGATGGGGCAGAGAGAGAAAAGGAGAGATGGGGCAGAGTGAGAAACAGAGAGAGAAACAGAGAGATGGGGCAGAGGAGAAACAGAGAGAGAAACAGAGAGATGGGGCAGAGAGAGAAACAGAGAGATGAGGCAGAGGGAGAAACAGAGAGAGAAACAGAGAGATGGGGCAGAGAGAGAAACAGAGAGAGATGGGGCAGAGTGAGAGAGATGGGGCAGAGAGAGAAACAGAGAGAGATGGGGCAGAGTGAGAGAGATGGGGCAGAGAGAGAAACAGAGAGATGGGGCAGAGAGAGAAACAGAGAGAGATGGGGCAGAGAGAGAAACAGAGAGATGGGGCAGAGAGAGAAACAGAGAGAGAAACAGAGAGAGAAACAGAGAGATGGGGCAGAGAGAGAAACAGAGAGAGATGGGGCAGAGTGAGAGAGATGGGGCAGAGAGAGAAACAGAGAGAGATGGGCAGAGAGAGAAACAGAGAGATGGGGCAGAGAGAGAAACAGAGAGAGATGGGGCAGAGTGAGAGAGATGGGGCAGAGAGAGAAACAGAGAGATGGGGCAGAGAGAGAAACAGAGAGATGGGGCAGAGAGAGAAACAGAGAGAGATGGGGCAGAGTGAGAGAGATGGGGCAGAGAGAGAAACAGAGAGAGATGGGGCAGAGTGAGAGAGATGGGGCAGAGAGAAAACAGAGAGATGGGGCAGAGAGAGAAACAGAGAGAGATGGGGCAGAGTGAGAGAGATGGGGCAGAGTGAGAAACAGAGAGAGATGGGGCAGAGTGAGAAACAGAGAGAGATGGGGCAGAGTGAGAGAGATGGGGCAGAGAGAGAAACAGAGAGAGATGGGGCAGAATGAGAGAGATGGGGCAGAGAGAGAAACAGAGAGATGAGGCAGAGGGAGAAACAGAGAGAGATGGGGCAGAGAGAGAAACAGAGAGAGATGGGGCAGAGTGAGAAACAGAGAGAGATGGGGCAGAGAGAGAAACAGAGAGATGGGGCAGAGAGAGAAACAGAGAGATGAGGCAGAGGGAGAAACAGAGAGAGAAACAGAGAGAGAAACAGAGAGATGGGGCAGAGAGAGAAACAGAGAGATGGGGCAGAGAGAGAAACAGAGAGAGATGGGGCAGAGAGAGAAACAGAGAGATGAGGCAGAGAGAGAAACAGAGAGATGAGGCAGAGGGAGAAACAGAGAGAGAAACAGAGAGATGGGGCAGAGGGAGAAACAGAGAGAGAAACAGAGAGATGGGGCAGAGAGAGAAACAGAGAGAGAAACAGAGAGATGGGGCAGAGAGAGAAACAGAGAGAGAAACAGAGAGAGATGGGGCAGAGAGAGAAACAGAGAGAGAAACAGAGAGATGCGGCAGAGGGAGAAACAGAGAGATGAGGCAGAGGAGAAACAGAGAGAGAAACAGAGAGATGAGGCAGAGGGAGAAACAGAGAGAGAAACAGAGAGAGAAACAGAGAGAGATGGGGCAGAGTGAGAGAGATGGGGCAGAGAGAGAAACAGAGAGAGATGGGGCAGAGTGAGAGAGATGGGGCAGAGTGAGAGAGATGGGGCAGAGGGAGAAACAGAGAGATGAGGCAGAGAGAGAAACAGAGAGAGATGGGGCAGAGTGAGAGAGATGGGGCAGAGAGAGAAACAGAGAGATGAGGCAGAGGGAGAAACAGAGAGAGATGGGGCAGAGTGAGAGAGATGGGGCAGAGAGAGAAACAGAGAGAGATGGGGCAGAGTGAGAGAGATGGGGCAGAGAGAGAAACAGAGAGATGGGGCAGAGAGAGAAACAGAGAGAGATGGGGCAGAGTGAGAGAGATGGGGCAGAGAGAGAAACAGAGAGAGATGGGGCAGAGTGAGAGAGATGGGGCAGAGAGAGAAACAGAGAGATGGGGCAGAGAGAGAAACAGAGAGAGATGGGGCAGAGTGAGAGAGATGGGGCAGAGAGAGAAACAGAGAGAGATGGGGCAGAGTGAGAGAGATGGGGCAGAGAGAGAAACAGAGAGATGGGGCAGAGAGAGAAACAGAGAGAGATGGGGCAGAGTGAGAGAGATGGGGCAGAGTGAGAAACAGAGAGAGATGGGGCAGAGTGAGAAACAGAGAGAGATGGGGCAGAGTGAGAGAGATGGGGCAGAGAGAGAAACAGAGAGAGATGGGGCAGAGTGAGAGAGATGGGGCAGAGAGAGAAACAGAGAGATGAGGCAGAGGGAGAAACAGAGAGAGATGGGGCAGAGAGAGAAACAGAGAGAGATGGGGCAGAGTGAGAGAGATGGGGCAGAGAGAGAAACAGAGAGAGATGGGGCAGAGTGAGAGAGATGGGGCAGAGAGAGAAACAGAGAGATGGGGCAGAGAGAGAAACAGAGAGAGATGGGGCAGAGAGAGAAACAGAGAGAGATGGGGCAGAGTGAGAGAGATGGGGCAGAGAGAGAAACAGAGAGAGATGGGGCAGAGTGAGAGAGATGGGGCAGAGAGAGAAACAGAGAGATGAGGCAGAGGGAGAAACAGAGAGATGGGGCAGAGAGAGAAACAGAGAGATGGGGCAGAGAGAGAAACAGAGAGAGATGGGGCAGAGAGAGAAACAGAGAGATGGGGCAGAGAGAGAAACAGAGAGAGAAACAGAGAGAGATGGGGCAGAGTGAGAGAGATGGGGCAGAGAGAGAAACAGAGAGATGAGGCAGAGGGAGAAACAGAGAGAGAAACAGAGAGAGATGGGGCAGAGTGAGAGAGATGGGGCAGAGAGAGAAACAGAGAGATGGGGCAGAGAGAGAAACAGAGAGAGATGGGGCAGAGTGAGAGAGATGGGGCAGAGAGAGAAACAGAGAGAGATGGGGCAGAGTGAGAGAGATGGGGCAGAGAGAGAAACAGAGAGATGGGGCAGAGAGAGAAACAGAGAGAGATGGGGCAGAGTGAGAGAGATGGGGCAGAGAGAGAAACAGAGAGAGATGGGGCAGAGTGAGAGAGATGGGGCAGAGAGAGAAACAGAGAGATGGGGCAGAGAGAGAAACAGAGAGAGATGGGGCAGAGAGAGAAACAGAGAGATGGGGCAGAGAGAGAAACAGAGAGAGAAACAGAGAGAAACAGAGAGATGGGGCAGAGAGAGAAACAGAGAGAGATGGGGCAGAGTGAGAGAGATGGGGCAGAGAGAGAAACAGAGAGATGGGGCAGAGTGAGAGAGATGGGGCAGAGAGAGAAACAGAGAGATGGGGCAGAGAGAGAAACAGAGAGAGATGGGGCAGAGAGAGAAACAGAGAGATGGGGCAGAGAGAGAAAAGGAGAGAGATGGGGCAGAGTGAGAAACAGAGAGAGAAACAGAGAGATGGGGCAGAGGGAGAAACAGAGAGAGAAACAGAGAGATGGGGCAGAGAGAGAAACAGAGAGATGAGGCAGAGGGAGAAACAGAGAGAGAAACAGAGAGATGGGGCAGAGAGAGAAACAGAGAGAGATGGGGCAGAGTGAGAGAGATGGGGCAGAGAGAGAAACAGAGAGAGATGGGGCAGAGTGAGAGAGATGGGGCAGAGAGAGAAACAGAGAGATGGGGCAGAGAGAGAAACAGAGAGAGATGGGGCAGAGAGAGAAACAGAGAGATGGGGCAGAGAGAGAAACAGAGAGAGAAACAGAGAGAGAAACAGAGAGATGGGGCAGAGAGAGAAACAGAGAGAGATGGGGCAGAGTGAGAGAGATGGGGCAGAGAGAGAAACAGAGAGAGATGGGCAGAGAGAGAAACAGAGAGATGGGGCAGAGAGAGAAACAGAGAGAGATGGGGCAGAGTGAGAGAGATGGGGCAGAGAGAGAAACAGAGAGATGGGGCAGAGAGAGAAACAGAGAGATGGGGCAGAGAGAGAAACAGAGAGATGGGGCAGAGAGAGAAACAGAGAGATGGGGCAGAGAGAGAAACAGAGAGATGGGGCAGAGAGAGAAACAGAGAGATGGGCAGAGAGAGAAACAGAGAGATGGGGCAGAGAGAGAAACAGAGAGATGGGGCAGAGTGAGAGAGATGGGGCAGAGAGAGAAACAGAGAGATGGGGCAGAGAGAGAAACAGAGAGATGGGGCAGAGAGAGAAACAGAGAGATGGGGCAGAGAGAGAAACAGAGAGATGGGGCAGAGAGAGAAACAGAGAGATGGGGCAGAGAGAGATGGGACAGAGTGAGAAACAGAGAGATGGGGCAGAGAGAGAGAGATGGGCAGAGAGAGAGAGATGGGGCAGAGAGAGAAACAGAGAGATGCGGCAGAGAGAGAGATGGGGCAGAGAGAGAAACAGAGAGATGGGGCAGAGAGAGAAACAGAGAGATGGGGCAGAGAGAGAAACAGAGAGATGGGGCAGAGAGAGAAACAGAGAGATGGGGCAGAGAGAGAGATGGGGCAGAGAGAGAAACAGAGAGATGGGGCAGAGAGAGAAACAGAGAGATGGGGCAGAGAGAGAAACAGAGAGATGGGGCAGAGAGAGAAACAGAGAGATGGGGCAGAGAGAGAAACAGAGAGATGGGGCAGAGAGAGAAACAGAGAGATGGGGCAGAGAGAGAAACAGAGATGGGGCAGAGAGAGAGATGGGGCAGAGAGAGAAACAGAGAGATGGGGCAGAGAGAGAAACAGAGAGATGGGGCAGAGAGAGAGAGATGGGGCAGAGAGAGAAACAGAGAGATGGGGCAGAGAGAGAGAGATGGGGCAGAGAGAGAAACAGAGAGATGGGGCAGAGAGAGAGAGATGGGGCAGAGGGAGAAACAGAGAGATGGGGCAGAGAGAGAAACAGAGAGATGGGGCAGAGAGAGAGAGATGGGGCAGAGAGAGAAACAGAGAGATGGGGCAGAGAGAGAGAGATGGGGCAGAGAGAGAAACAGAGAGATGGGGCAGAGAGAGAGATGGGGCAGAGAGAGAAACAGAGAGATGGGGCAGAGAGAGAGAGATGGGGCAGAGGGAGAAACAGAGAGATGGGGCAGAGAGAGAAACAGAGAGATGGGGCAGAGAGAGAGAGATGGGGCAGAGTGAGAAACAGAGAGATGAGGTAGAGAGAGAAACAGAGAGATGGGGCAGAGAGAGAAACAGAGAGATGGGGCAGAGAGAGAAACAGAGAGATGAGGCAGAGAGAGAAACAGAGAGAGAAACAGAGAGATGGGGCAGAGAGAGAAACAGAGAGATGGGGCAGAGAGAGAAACAGAGAGATGGGGCAGAGAGAGAAACAGAGAGAGATGGGGCAGAGTGAGAGAGAGGGGGCAGAGAGAGAAACAGAGAGATGGGGCAGAGAGAGAAACAGAGAGATGGGGCAGAGAGAGAAACAGAGAGATGGGGCAGAGAGAGAAAAAGAGAGATGGGGCAGAGAGACAAACAGAGAGAGATGGGGCAGAGTGAGAGAGAGGGGGCAGAGAGAGAAACAGAGAGAGAGAGAGGAGAGAGAGAGAGAGAGAGAGAGAGAGAGGAGAGAGAGAGAGAGAGAGAGAGAGAGAGAGAGAGAGAGGAAAGCTTTGACTATGTACAGACTCAGTGAGCATAGCCTTGCTGTTGAGAAAGGCCGCCGTAGGCAGACATGGCTCTGAAGAGAATACAGGCTATGTGCTCACTGTCCAATAAATGAGGTGGAAACTGAGCTGCACTTCCTAACCTCCTGCCCAATGTATGACCATATTAGAGAGACATATTTCCCTCAGATTACATAGATCCACTAAGAATTCGAAAACAAATCCAATTTTGATAAACTCCCATATCTACTGGGTGAAATTCCACAGTGTGCCATCACAGCAGCAAGGTTTGTGACCTGTTGCCACGAGAAAAGGACAACCAGTGAAGAACAAACACCATTGTAAATACAACCCATATTTATGTTTATTTATTTTCCCTTGTGTACTTTAACCATTTGTACATCGTTACAACACCGTATATAAACATAATATGACTTTGGTAATGTCTTTATTGTTTTGTAACTTCTGTATGTGTGATGTCTACTGTTAATTTTTATTGTTTATTTCACTTTATATATTCGCTTTGTATGTTGTCTACCTCACTTGCTTTGGCAATGTTAACACATGTTTCCCATGGCAATAAAGCCCCTTGAGTTGAATTGAGAGAAAGAGGGTGGCTGAATCCCAAATCATCCCCTTCCCCTCGGCCCTCAATTTTCTAGTTCACGCGCGCCATTTGCACTAGTGTTCCAAAGCTGGGGGAGTGAAAATGATGGGAGTGTGTCGGGACTGATTAGACCCTCCGGTTTCCCAGCATGCAGCAGGCTTTCAGAAGCAGTTTCTATGCCGACACCCGCTGAGCTACGTTTGGAGTTTGTTTATTGTTAATGGAGAGGCTAAATCCTAAATATATGTCACGTTGTTTATTGTTAATGGAGAGGCTAAATCCCAAATATATGTCACGTTGTTTATTGTTAATGGAGAGGCTAAATCCCAAATATATGTCACGTTGTTTATTGTTAATGGAGAGGCTAAATCCCAAATATATGTCACGTTGTTTATTGTTAATGGAGAGGCTAAATCCCAAATATATGTCACGTTGTTTATTGTTAATGGAGAGGCTAAATCCTAAATATATGTCACATTGTTTATTGTTAATGGAGAGGCTAAATCCCAAATATATGTCACGTTGTTTATTGTTAATGGAGAGGCTAAATCCTAAATATATGTCACGTTGTTTATTGTTAATGGAGAGGCTAAATCCTAAATATATGTCACGTTGTTTATTGTTAATGGAGAGGCTAAATCCTAAATATATGTCACGTTGTTTATGTCTGATTTGGAGACGTGTAACAGATGAAAAACCTCCCAAATTAAATGTTTACCTGTTACTGAGGTTTATCTTCTTTTCTTTTAAATGACAGAGAGGAATTTATTTATATGTATAACAGATGAAAAACCTCCCAAATTAAATGTTTACCTGTTACTGAGGTTTATCTTCTTTTCTTTTAAATGACAGGGAGGAATTTATTTATATGTATAACAGATGAAAAACCTCCCAAATTAAATGTTTACCTGTTACTGAGGTTTATCTTCTTTTCTTTTAAATGACAGGGAGGCATTTATTTATATGTGTAACAGATGAAAAACCTTAAATTAATTAAATGCTTAATGACTTTCATCTTTGTTGTTTAAATGACGGAGGAATTTCAATTTCATGCTTTGTTTGATTTATCTACAAACCGAACATGAATTGCATCATTCAAGTCACAAGTCCCGAAGACGATGAGTTTCTCACTGCGTGACTCCCAAACCGTAGCCTCACCCCTACCAACTCCCTCGGAGGGCCCTCTGTTGTCACGTTTTGCTGATGTAACTCTGAGGGTGACAGTAAACACATCAACTTCGGGAGAGGTGGTGGCCAGGGTCCTCATTCTGTCTCCTGTAACATGGAGAGGTGGTGGCCAGGGTCCTCATTCTGTCTACTGTAACATGGAGAGGTGGTGGCCAGGGTCTTCATTCTGTCTACTGTAACATGGAGAGGTGGTGGCCAGGGTCTTCATTCTGTCTCCTGTAACATGGAGAGGTGGTGGCCAGGGTCTTCATTCTGTCTCCTGTAACATGGAGAGGTGGTGGCCAGGGTCCTCATTCTGTCTCCTGTAACATGGAGAGGTGGTGGTCTTCATTCTGTCTCCTGTAACATGGAGAGGTGGAGGCCAGGGTCTTCATTCTGTCTCCTGTAACATGGAGAGGTGGAGGCCAGGGTCTTCATTCTGTCTCCTGTAACATGGAGAGGTGGAGGCCAGGGTCCTCATTCTGTCTCCTGTAACATGGAGAGGTGGTGGCCAGGGTCTTCATTCTGTCTCCTGTAACATGGAGAGGTGGTGGCCAGGGTCTTCATTCTGTCTCCTGTAACATGGAGAGGTGGAGGCCAGGGTCTTCATTCTGTCTACTGTAACATGGAGAGGTGGAGGCCAGGGTCTTCATTCTGTCTCCTGTAACATGGAGAGGTGGTGGCAAGGGTCTTCATTCTGTCTACTGTAACATGGAGAGGTGGAGGCCAGGGTCTTCATTCTGTCTCCTGTAACATGGAGAGGTGGTGGCCAGGGTCTTCATTCTGTCTACTGTAACATGGAGAGGTGGTGGTCTAGGTCCTCATTCTGTCTCCTGTAACATGGAGAGGTGGTGGCCTTCATTCTGTCTCCTGTAACATGGAGAGGTGGTGGCCTTCATTCTGTCTCCTGTAACATGGAGAGGTGGTGGCCTTCATTCTGTCTCCTGTAACATGGAGAGGTGGTGGCCTTCATTCTGTCTCCTGTAACATGGAGAGGTGGTGGCCTTCATTCTGTCTCCTGTAACATGGAGAGGTGGTGGCCTTCATTCTGTCTCCTGTAACATGGAGAGGTGGAGGCCTTCATTCTGTCTCCTGTAACATGGAGAGATGGTGGTCTAGGTCTTCATTCTGTCTCCTGTAACATGGAGAGGTGGAGGTCTAGGTCTTCATTCTGTCTCCTGTAACATGGAGAGGTGGTGGCCTTCATTCTGTCTCCTGTAACATGGAGAGGTGGTGGTCTAGGTCCTCATTCTGTCTCCTGTAACATGGAGAGGTGGTGGTCTTCATTCTGTCTCCTGTAACATGGAGAGGTGGTGGTCTAGGTCCTCATTCTGTCTCCTGTAACATGGAGAGGTGGTGGTCTAGGTCTTCATTCTGTCTCCTGTAACATGGAGAGGTGGTGGCCTTCATTCTGTCTCCTGTAACATGGAGAGGTGGTGGCCTTCATTCTGTCTCCTGTAACATGGAGAGGTGGTGGCCTTCATTCTGTCTCCTGTAACATGGAGAGGTGGTGGTCTAGGTCCTCATTCTGTCTCCTGTAACATGGAGAGGTGGTGGTCTAGGTCTTCATTCTGTCTCCTGTAACATGGAGAGGTGGTGGCCTTCATTCTGTCTCCTGTAACATGGAGAGGTGGTGGCCTTCATTCTGTCTCCTGTAACATGGAGAGGTGGTGGCCTTCATTCTGTCTCCTGTAACATGGAGAGGTGGTGGTCTAGGTCCTCATTCTGTCTCCTGTAACATGGAGAGGTGGTGGTCTAGGTCCTCATTCTGTCTCCTGTAACATGGAGAGGTGGTGGTCTAGGTCTTCCTTCTGTCTCCTATAACATGGAGAGGTGGTGGTCTAGGTCCTCATTCTGTCTCCTGTAACATGGAGAGGTGGTGGCCAGGGTTTTCATTCTGTCTCCTGTAACATGGAGAGGTGGTTCTGGTTATAGCCCTATACCAGAGATGCATCTGATTAGAGTCCAACACCAGAGATGGTTCTGGTTAGAGCCCAACACCAGAGATGGTTCTGGTTAGAGCCCAACTCCAGAGATGGTTCTGGTTAGAGTCCAACTCCAGAGATGGTTCTGGTTAGAGCCCAACACCAGAGATGGTTCTGGTTAGAGCTCTACACCAGAGATAGTTCTGGTTGGAGGAGGAGTTCTGGTTAGAGCCCAACTCCAGAGATGGTTCTGGTTAGAGCTCTACACCAGAGATGGTTCTGTTTACAGGAGGAGTTCTGATTAGAGCCCAACTCCAGAGATGGTTCTGTTTACAGGAGGAGTTCTGATTAGAGCCCAACTCCAGAGATGGTTCTGTTTACAGGAGGAGTTCTGATTAGAGTCCAACACCAGAGATGGTTCTGGTTAGAGCCCAACACCAGAGATGGTTCTGGTTAGAGCCCAACTCCAGAGATGGTTCTGGTTAGAGTCCAACTCCAGAGATGGTTCTGGTTAGAGCCCAACACCAGAGATGGTTCTGGTTAGAGCTCTACACCAGAGATAGTTCTGGTTGGAGGAGGAGTTCTGGTTAGAGCCCAACTCCAGAGATGGTTCTGGTTAGAGCTCTACACCAGAGATGGTTCTGTTTACAGGAGGAGTTCTGATTAGAGCCCAACTCCAGAGATGGTTCTGGTTAGAGCTCTACACCAGAGATGATTCTGGTTACAGGAGGAGTTCTGGCTAACGGTTGTGGGGTAGGATCATCTGAATCGGATTGGTGATTCACACGTGGTGGAAAAAAGGATTTCTGTCTTGTTTGATAGTTTGTCAATAATGTTTCTGGGCTGTTTTCTACTTTGCACATCAAACCAGAGATGACACAGCATAATTTTCCTTCTGAACACACACACACACACACACACACACACACACACACACACACACACACACACACACACACACACACACACACACACACACACACACACACACACACACACACACACACACACACACACACACACGCACAGATACACACACACACAGATACACGCACACAGATGCACACACACGCACACAGATGCACACACACACACACACACACACACAGATACACAAACACACACACGCATGTGTCGGGGAAGCTACCAAGCACTTCACACTGGAGGAAGTTAAGCTACACTAATGCTTCCCTTAATAAAAATATAGTTTACTTTAAATAAAGTTAATTTGAAAAAGTAGTTCAATCAAGAATAGAAATGTCAGACTTCACACTGCAAGAATAGTTCCCTCTGGAGTCAGATGTTAACAGAATGCCTAATTTAGCCCGTTAAACACAAAACTATACATGTGATAATTACGCAGGTCTAATGCCAAACAAGAAAGTAAGTTATTGCCTACTTCACCCATAATTTATCTAGCAAAACAAAAAGAGTTCCAGTAGTTAGCTTCACCGCTACATGGTTAAACAGTAGTGTGTAGTTCCAGTAGTTAGCTACACCGCTACATGGTTAAACAGTAGTGTATAGTTCCAGTAGTTAGCTACACCGCTACATGGTTAAACAGTAGTGTATAGTTCCAGTAGTTAGCTACACCGCTACATGGCTAAACAGTAGTGTGTAGTTCCAGTAGTTAGCTACACCGCTACATGGTAAAACAGTAGTGTGTAGTTCCAGTAGTTAGCTACACCGCTACATGGTAAAACAGTAGTGTGTAGTTCCAGTAGTTAGCTACACCGCTACATGGTAACACAGTATTTAACTACTGAAAACAATACCTAGATTTGAAGTTAGTTCAACTACCGCCAGGCTACTATAAAATGTAGTTAAATTACTAGTTGAACTACATGTAGTTCACTACTACTCCCACACACACACACTCCCATACACACACACACACACACACACACACACACACACACACACCTCCAACCCAAACACTCTTCCTACCTACACTCAGACACACACACACACACACACACACACACACACACACACACACACACACACACACACACACACACACACACACACACACACACACAAGTTGGCGACTGCCACACTGACGCAGTGAAACAGAAAACCTCCTGCTACTAATTAAAACGTTTCTTTAGATGTGAAAATCCTTTCATCTCCAACATCTCTAACTTATCTGCATCTCGTCTCCCTCCGCTATCGCCAAGGTGATCACTGCTATTGTTTCAGTCGCCAAGGGAACTGACGGTGACAAACATTGGCTGAGTGGGCAGAAATAGTATCTTGTTTTCTCAATTAAACTCATCGGCCAGTGTCAGGTTTTCTTGGTGTGTGTGTGTGTGTGTGTCCGTGTGCGTGTGCGCGTGTGTGTGCGTGTGTGCGTGTGTGCGTGCGTGCGTGCGTGCGTACGTGCGTGCGTGTGTGTGTGAAGTGTGAAGTGTGTCGGATTGCTGTAACCGCAGGGAGGATTCTCTGAATCTGCAAAACGCCGTCATCTTATCAGTGTAGGCCATCACACACATCCATGCAGAGAGAGAGACAGAGAAGATAAGAGAGAGAGAGAGATTTGTGATAGGCTTTTCTAGCAGAAAACTCTACCAGCTGTGTGCAGGTCCTTTTGATTCTGTTCGTGCGTTGGGGAGATTTCTAGATGTATTTCACCACGTTCGACAGAGTCGGAACAGGAATTTATTCAAACTTGTCAGAGCTTTATTTAAACGGTGTCTTTGGGCAAAAAAAAATACATCCGGCACAAACACTTGTTATTCTGAAATGTCCCCAGTTGCTGAACATGTCAGTATGTTACCCTAGCAACAAGTATGTTACCCTAGCAACAAGTATGTTACCCTAGCAACAAGTATGTTACCCTAGCAACAAGTATGTTACCAAGTATGTTACCCTAGCAACAAGTATGTTACCCTAGCAACAAGTATGTTACCCCGTCCTGGGTTCAATTCCCACTGGCATTATATGACTCTATTAAAACGTCTTGTAAGTCACTGGGTCAAAAGTATTTGCGTATAGCCTTGTACTAGTTGTTCCTGCTGGTGTCACAAGGTCACGGGAAAACTACCGGTCGTTCTTTTGATGAAATATTTATATATTCCCCAGAATTCTGCTGCCCGAACCCCTACGCTGCTACAGACTGAAACAGCGCATAACCACATGGATGACTGGACACACACACACACACACACACACACACACACACACACACACACACACACACACACACACACACACACACACACACACACACACACACACACATACACATACACATACACACACACACACACACACACACACACACCAACACACACCTATAACCACCGGCAGGGCCCAGAACACCCACGAGGTATGGGGAAGCCTGGGTAATTGTTTGCTTAGAGAGAGACAGCTTTCATTCGACACACACACACACACACACACACACACACACACACACACACACACACACACACACACACACACACACACACACACACACACACACACACACACACACACACACACACACACACACACACACACACACACACTGAAAAACACACATTTCGTTTGTCACAGTCCTTTAAACATTCAAGACTTCATTCACATGACGGTTTATTTTCACTCCTCTCTTTCGTTCTTCCCTGACAGTTTCATGCTGACGGTGAACTCAGTCATCTCCAACTAACAGTGTGTGTGTGTGTGTGTGTGTGTGTGTGTGTGTGTGTGTGTGTGTGTGTGTGTGTGTGTGTGTGTGTGTGTGTGTGTGTGTGTGTGTGTGTGTGTGTGTGTGTGTGTGTGTGTGTGTGTGTGTGTGTGTGTGTGTGTGTGTGTGCCGTCTCTAACAAACAAAAGATTTGAACGAGCCGATAACAGTAATCCTGAATTTGATATTAGAAAGAGACTAATCGGTCATACAGGTCATGATTTTTTTTTTTTTTTCACCTTTATTTAACCAGGTAGGCTAGTTGAGAACAGGTTCTCATTTGCAACTGCGACCTGGCCAAGATAAAGCATAGCAGTGTGAACAGACAACACAGAGTTGCACATGGAGTAAACAATTAACAAGTCAATAACACAGAGAAAAAAGGGGAGTCTATATACAATGTGTGCAAAAGGCATGAGGAGGTAGGGGAATAATTACAATATTGCAGATTAGCACTGGAGTGATAAATGATCAGATGGTCATGTACAGGTAGAGATATTGGTGTGCAAAAGAGCAGAAAAGTAAATAAATAAAAACTGTGGGGATGAGGTAGGTGAAAATGGGTGGGCTATTTACCAATAGATTATGTACAGCTGCAGCGATCGGTTAGCTGCTCAGATAGCTGATGTTTGAAGTTGGTGAGGGAGATAAAAGTCTCAACTTCAGCGATTTTTGCAATTCGTTCCAGTCACAGGCAGCAGAGTACTGGAACGAAAGGCGGCCGAATGAGGTGTTGGCTTTAGGGATGATCAGTGAGATACACCTGCTGGAGCGCGTGCTACGGATGGGTGTTGCCATCATGACCAGTGAACTGAGATAAGGCGGAGCTTTACCTAGCATGGCCTTGTAGATGACCTGGAGCCAGTGGGTCTGGCGACGAATATGTAGCGAGGGCCAGCCGACTAGAGCATACAAGTCGCAGTGGTGGGTAGTATAAGGTGCTTTAGTGACAAAACGGATGGCACTGTGTTAAACTGCATCCAGTTTGCTGAGTAGAGTGTTGGAAGCAATTTTGTAGATGACATCGCCGAAGTCGAGGATCGGTAGGATAGTCAGTTTTACTAGGGTAAGCTTGGCAACGTGAGTGAAGGAGGCTTTGTTGCGGAATAGAAAGCCGACTCTTGATTTGATTTTCGATTGGAGATGTTTGATATGGGTCTGGAAGGAGAGTTTTCAGTCTAGCCAGACACCTAGGTACTTATAGGTGTCCACATATTCAAGGTCGGAACCATCCAGTGTGGTGATGCTAGTCGGGCATGCGGGTGCAGGCAGCGATCGGTTGAAAAGCATGCATTTGGTTTTATTCGCGTTTAAAAGCAGTTGGAGGCCACGGAAGGAGTGTTGTATGGCATTGAAGCTCGTTTGGAGGTTAGATAGCACAGTGTCCAATAACGGGCCGAAAGTATATAGAATGGTGTCGTCTGCGTAGAGGTGGATCAGGGAATCGCCCGCAGGAAGACCAACATCATTGATATATACGGAGAAAAGAGTCGGCCCGAGAATTGAACCCTGTGGCACCCCCATAGAGACTGCCAGAGGACCGGACAGCATGCCCTCCGATTTGACACACTGAACTCTGTCTGCAAATAAATTTGTGAACCAGGCAAGGCAGTCATCAGAAAAACCGAGGCTACTGAGTCTGCCGATAAGAATCTGGTGATTGACAGAGTCGAAAGCCTTGGCAAGGTCGATGAAGACGGCTGCACAGTACTGTCTTTTATCGATGGCGGTTATGATGTCGTTTAGTACCTTGAGTGTGGCTGAGGTGCACCCGTGACCGGCTCGGAAACCAGATTGCATAGCGGAGAAGATACGGTGGGATTCGAGATGGTCAGTGACCTGTTTGTTGACTTGGCTTTCGAAGACCTTAGATAGGCAGGGCAGAATGGATATAGGTCTGTAACAGTTTGGGTCTAGGGTGTCTCCCTTTGAAGAGGGGGGATGACTGCAGCAGCTTCCCAATCCTTGGGGATCTCAGACGAGATGAAAGAGAGGTTGAACAGGCTGGTAATAGGGGTTGCGACAATGGCGGCGGATAATTTCAGAAATAGAGGGTCCAGATTGTCAAGCCCAGCTGATTTATACGGGTCCAGGTTTTGCAGCTCTTTCAGAACATCTGTTATCTGGATTTGGGTAAAGGAGAACCTGGAGAGGCTTGGGCGAGGAGCTGCGGGGGGCGGAGCTGTTGGCCGAAGTAGGAGTAGCCAGGCGGAAGGCATGGCCAGCCGTTGAGAAATGCTTGTTGAAGTTTTCGATAATCATGGATTTGTCGGTGGTGACCGTGTTCCCTAGCCTCAGTGCAGTGGGCAGCTGGGAGGAGGTGCTCTTGTTCTCCATGGACTTCACAGTGTCCCAGAACTTTTTGGAGTTGGAGCTACAGGATGCAAACTTCTGCCTGAAGAAGCTGGCCTTAGCTTTCCTGACTGACTGCGTGTAATGGTTCCTGACTTCCCTGAACAGTTGCATATCGCGGGGACTGTTCGATGCTATTGCAGTCCGCCACAGGATGTTTTTGTGCTGGTCGAGGGCAGTCAGGTCTGGAGTGAACCAAGGGCTGTATCTGTTCTTAGTTCTGCATTTTTAGAACGGAGCATGCTTATCTAAAATGGTGAGGAAGTTACTCTTAAAGAATTACCAGGCATCCTCAACTGACGGGATGAGGTCAATGTCCTTCCAGGATACCCGGGCCAGGTCGATTAGAAAGGCCTGCTCACAGAAGTGTTTTAGGGAGCGTTTGACAGTGATGAGTGGTGGATGACGTCTATGAGGGTGCCCTTGCTTACAGAGTTAGGGTTGTACCTGGTGGGTTCCTTGATGATTTGTGTGAGATTGAGGGCATCTAGCTTAGATTGTAAGACTGCCGGGGTGTTAAGCATATCCCAGTTTAGGTCACCTAACAGAACAAACTCTGAAGCTAGATGGGGTGCAATCAATTCACAAATGGTGTCCAGGGCACAGCTGGGAGCTGAGGGGGGTCGGTAGCAGGCGGCAACAGTGAGAGACTTATTTCTGGAGAGAGTAATTTTCGGAATTAGTTGTTCGAACTGTTTGGATATGGACCTGGAAAGTATGACATTACATTGCAGGCTATCTCTGCAGTAGACTGCAACTCCTCCCCCTTTGGAAGTTCTATCTTGACGGAAGATGTTATAGTTGGGTATGGAAATCTCTGAATTTTTGGTGGCCTTCCTGAGCCAGGATTCAGACACGGCAAGGACATCAGGGTTAGCAGAGTGTGCTAAAGCAGTGAGTAAAACAAACTTAGGGAGGAGGCTTCTGATGTTGACATGCATGAAACCAAGGCTTTTTCGATCACAGAAGTCAACAAATGAGGGTGCCTGGGGACATGCAGGGCCTGGGTTTACCTCCAAATCACCCGCGGAACAGAGAAGGAGTAGTATGAGGGTGCGGCTAAAGGCTATCAAAACTGGTCGCCTAGAGCGTTGGGGACAGAGAATAAGAGGAGCAGGTTTCTGGGCATGGTAGAATATATTCAGGGCATAATGCGCAGACAGGGGTATGGTGGGGTGCGGGTACGGCGGAGGTAAGCCCAGGCACTGGGTGATGATGAGAGAGGTTTTATCTCTGGACATGCTGGTTGTAATGGGTGAGGTCACCGCATATGTGGGAGGTGGGACAAAGGAGGTATCAGGGGTATGAGGAGTGGGACTAGGGGCTCCATTGTGAACTAAAACAATGATAACTAACCTGAGCAACCGTATACAAGGCATATTGACATTTGAGAGAGACATAGAGCGAGGCATACAGTAATCACAGGTGTTGAATTGGGAAAGCTAGCTAAAACAGTGGGTGAGACAACAGCTAATCAGCTAGCACAACAACAGCAGGTAAAATGGCATTGACTAGGCAACGGGGCCGACAGATAAAACAAGCAGAATGGAGTACCGTGATTAATGGACAGTCCAGCGTGCATCAGCTATGTAGCCAAGTGATCAAAGTCCAGGGGCAGCGTGGGTGGGGGAGGGGGGCTGGACTGGCGAGTGTTATCCAGGTTAAAAAACTAACAATGACTAAATAGCTTGTAGCTAGTTAGCTGGTTAGCTTCTGGAGGTTTTTGAGTGTGTTCTAAAATTTTTAAATAATAGCGATTCCGTATCACATTGGGTGAGGCAGGTTTCCGGAAGGTATAAACAAATTTTAAAAATCGGGAAGAGATAGAAAGTACATATGGGCCACTGCGATGCAGACGGTTAGCAGGCCTGTGCTAACAAGCTAACAGATTAGCAGGCCGGGGTAAACAAGGTAGTAGTTAGCGGACCTGGGCTAAACAAGCTAGCAGTTAGCATGCCGAATTAGCAAGCAAGGAGATAGCGAGGTCTAGAGAGTTAGCCTTTGGAGGACGTCGCGATGGGGTGAGTCTGTTTATTCCTCTTCATGCAGTGACGATAGACCGGTCGTGGATATAGAAGCCCAGGAGTATGCTAGGAACACAGGAGCTCTGGCCGGGCTAGCTTCAAGCTACGTGGGTGGAAACGCTAGCCAGGAGTAATCAACCAGGGTTGCGGTTTAGCTCGATAGCTAGTTGTGAAGATCCAGCTGAAAAAACATTTCCGTTTGCGGAGGGAATCCGGGAATAAAAAAAAGAAATAGGTCCGTTATGCTCTGGTTAGCGTCGCGTTGTTCAAACTGGCGAGAGCTTTCCGAGCTAAAGGTTAGCTGATGACCGGTTAGCTGAAGACCGCTAGCATAGCTGGTGGTTAGCTGGCTAGCTTCAGTTGAGGGGTTCCGGTTCCGAAGTAAATATAAATACTTTAGGAAAAGTAGCTACATTGGGTGAGGTGGATTGCAGGAGAGTATTTGGAAGCTTAGGTTTAGCAAAATGTTTTTAAAGATATGCGAAGAAAAATATCTAAAACAAAAAAGATACGATATTTACAGATATTTACAGAGAGACGATACGACAGGACGACTTACTGCTACGCCATCTTGGATCTACAATTCTCTCTGATCACAGGATATATAGGTCATGATTCTCTCTGATCACAGGATATATAGGTCGTGATTCTCTCTGATCACAGGATATATAGGTCATGATTCTCTCTGATCACAGGATATATAGGTCATGATTCTCTCTGATCACAGGTCATACAGGTCATGATTCTCTCTGATCACAGGATATATAGGTCATGATTCTCTCTGATCACAGGTCATACAGGTCATGATTCTCTCTGATCACAGGATATATAGGTCGTGATTCTCTCTGATCACAGGATATATAGGTCATGATTCTCTCTGATCACAGGATATATAGGTCATGATTCTCTCTGATCACAGGTCATACAGGTCATGATTCTCTCTGATCACAGGATATATAGGTCATGATTCTCTCTGATCACAGGATATATAGGTCATGATTCTCTCTGATCACAGGTCATACAGGTCATGATTCTCTCTGATCACAGGATATATAGGTCATGATTCTCTCTGATCACAGGATATATAGGTCATGATTCTCTCTGATCACAGGATATATAGGTCATGATTCTCTCTGATCACAGGATATATAGGTCATGATTCTCTCTGATCACAGGTCATACAGGTCGTGATTCTCTCTGATCACAGGTCATACAGGTCATGATTCTCTCTGATCACAGGATATATAGGTCATGATTCTCTCTGATCACAGGATATATAGGTCATTCTCTCTGATTCTCTCATGATTCTCTCTGATCACAGGATATATAGGTCATGATTCTCTCTGATC
>NW_025746251.1:100000-140918 GCF_021184085.1 Oncorhynchus gorbuscha | reverse complement strand
CTACACTGTTGGAGATAGAAACACCAGCATTACTACACTGTTGGAGATAGAAACACCAGCATTACTACACTGTTGGAGACAGAAACACCAGCATTACTACACTGTTGGAGATAGAAACACCAGCATTACTACACTGTTGGAGATAGAAACACCAGCATTACTACACTGTTGGAGATAGAAACACCAGCATTACTACACTGTTGGAGATAGAAACACCAGCATTACTACACTGTTGGAGATAGAAACACCAGCATTACTACACTGTTGGAGATTACTAGAAACACCAGCATTACTACACTGTTGGAGATAGAAACACCAGCATTACTACACTGTTGGAGACAGAAACACCAGCATTACTACACTGTTGGAGATAGAAACACCAGCATTACTACACTGTTGGAGACAGAAACACCAGCATTACTACACTGTTGGAGATAGAAACACCAGCATTACTACACTGTTGGAGATAGAAACACCAGCATTACTACACTGTTGGAGATAGAAACACCAGCATTACTACACTGTTGGAGACAGAAACACCAGCATTACTACACTGTTGGAGATAGAAACACCAGCATTACTACACTGTTGGAGACAGAAACACCAGCATTACTACACTGTTGGAGATAGAAACACCAGCATTACTACACTGTTGGAGACAGAAACACCAGCATTACTACACTGTTGGAGATAGAAACACCAGCATTACTACACTGTTGGAGACAGAAACACCAGCATTACTACACTGTTGGAGACAGAAACACCAGCATTACCAGAAACACCAGCATACTACACTGTTGGAGACAGAAACACCAGCATTACTACTGTTGGAGACAGAAACACCAGCATTACTAACTGTTGGAGACAGAAACACCAGCATTACTACACTGTTGGAGATAGAAACACCAGCATTACTACACTGTTGGAGATAGAAACACCAGCATTACTACACTGTTGGAGATAGAAACACCAGCATTACTACACTGTTGGAGATAGAAACACCAGCATTACTACACTGTTGGAGATAGAAACACCAGCATTACTACACTGTTGGAGACAGAAACACCAGCATTACTACACTGTTGGAAACACCAGCATTACTACACTGTTGGAGACAGAAACACCAGCATTACTACACTGTTGGAAAGAAACACCAGCATTACTACACTGTTGGAGATAGAAACACCAGCATTACTACACTGTTGGAGATAGAAACACCAGCATTACTACACTGTTGGAGACAGAAACACCAGCATTACTACACTGTTGGAGACAGAAACACCAGCATTACTACACTGTTGGAGACACCAGCATTACTACACTGTTGGAGATAGAAACACCAGCATTACTACACTGTTGGAGATAGAAACACCAGCATTACTACACTGTTGGAGATAGAAACACCAGCATTACTACACTGTTGGAGATAGAAACACCAGCATTACTACACTGTTGGAGATAGAAACACCAGCATTACTACACTGTTGGAGATAGAAACACCAGCATTACTACACTGTTGGAGATAGAAACACCAGCATTACTACACTGTTGGAGATAGAAACACCAGCATTACTACACTGTTGGAGACAGAAACACCAGCATTACTGCACTGTTGGAGACAGAAACACCAGCATTACTGCACTGTTGGAGACAGAAACACCAGCATTACTACACTGTTGGAGACAGAAACACCAGCATTACTGCACTGTTGGAGACAGAAACACCAGCATTACTGCACTGTTGGAGACAGAAACACCAGCATTACTGCACTGTTGGAGACAGAAACACCAGCATTACTACACTGTTGGAGATAGAAACACCAGCATTACTGCACTGTTGGAGACAGAAACACCAGCATTACTACACTGTTGGAGACAGAAACACCAGCATTACTGCACTGTTGGAGATAGAAACACCAGCATTACTACACTGTTGGAGATAGAAACACCAGCATTACTGCACTGTTGGAGACAGAAACACCAGCATTACTACACTGTTGGAGATAGAAACACCAGCATTACTACACTGTTGTTCGCTTCACCTGTGATAACATCTGTTAAATATGTACAACCAAGAAACTTTATTTTGATTTGATCCCTGTCTTGTTTTTCTAGTGGGCACAGAGGAGTGAATGACTTGGTGTTAATCTTGATGTCAAGCGTCAGATATCCATATAAACGTTTCACTGCCCTCATGAAAACGTCCTATTGAGTTACTACCAATTACCACAGAGAGAGTCTATATGTACTGCGTGGATTCACTGTGCAGTCCGTTGACTACTTAGTGGAAGGTAAAGGGAAAGGCATGTGACGACTGCAGAGGCCTGTGACTGTCTATAACAGTGTTACACCAGTCTATAAGAGTCTATAAGAGGGTTATGATCATATAATACCACTGAATCACTATCATTTCATCATCAATATCCCCAGGAGGTGTCACACACACACACACATACGAGTAAGGAATGGAGAAGGGTGTTTATGCACATTCTGACCTCATGAACACCACTCTCACATCTTGTGTATTTACTGTCAGTGAGTGGTGAAGGTGGTGAGGAGTGGAGAGGAGTGGAGAGGAGAGGAGAGGAGAGAGAGAGAGGAGAGAGAGGAGAGAGAGAGAGAGAGTTGGAGAGAAAGAGGCAGAGGAGAGTTGGAGAGGAAAGGAGAGGAGAGGAGAGGAGAGGAACAGGAGAGAGAGGAGAGGGAGAGGAGAAAGAGGAGCATTAGAGGACTGAGGAGAGGAGAGGAGAGGAGAGGAGACTGGAGAGGAGAAAGAGAGCATTAGAGGAGTTGGAGAGGAGAGGAGAGGCAGAGGAGAGAGAGGAGAGGAGAGGAGAGGGAGAGGGAGAGGAGAGGATTAGAGAGAGAGAGAGAGAGAGAGAGAGAGAGAGAGAGAGAGGAGAGGAGAGAGAGAGAGAGAGAGGAGTTGGAGACAGAAGAGGAGAGGAGAGGAGAGGAGAGGGAGAGGAGAGGAGAGGAGAGGGAGAGGAGAGGAGAGGAGAGGAGTTGGAGAGAGAGAGGAGAGAGCAGAGAGAGAGAGAGAGAGAGAGAGAGAGAGAGAGAGAGAGAGAGAGAGAGAGAGAGAGAGAGAGAGGAGAGGAGAGGAGGGAGAGGAGAGGAGGGAGAGCAGTTGGAGAGGAGAGGAGAGGAGAGGAGACTGAGTTGGAGAGGAAAGAGAGCAGAGAGTTGAGAGAGAGGAGAGAGAGAGAGAGAGGAGAGGAGAGGAGAGGGAGAGGAGAGGAGAGGGAGAGGAGAGAGATTAGAGAGTTGGAGAGGAGAGGAGAGGAGAGGAGAGGAGAGGAGAGAGAGGGAGGAGAGAGAGAGAGAGAGAGAGAGAGAGAGAGAGAGAGAGAGAGAGAGAGAGAGAGAGAGAGAGAGAGAGAGAGAGAGAGAGAGAGAGAGGAGAGAGAGAGGAGAGAGGAGAGGAGAGGAGAGGAGAGGAGAGGAGAGGAGAGGAGAGGAGAGGAGAGGAGAGGAGAGGAGAGGAGAGGAGATAAACCACCATGTTCCCAGATCCTGGAACATTTCCTGCTTGATTCATTATGATGGAAACTCTAAAAATGACTGGGAATTCTGAGATACTAGATTTCCTAAGAAACCTGACATTAAAAGAGCAACACGTGTTATAGAGAGTTGAAAATAGTAGGACAGCGATTTGTGACATGATCTCTAAGGCATCTGTTGGTTCAGGATCATTTGGTGCATTTGGCAATCAACCAGTAAGGTCAGACTTATGTGATTAACTATAACATAACTGGAGAACACAGTTGATTAGGTTTGGTTTTACCTCTGCCAATAACAGGTGTAAAATAGCAGTAGGAAAAAGAAGATACGACAACAATTAGCATTTCCATATTTGTATTTGAATTGTCTATAAAAGTCCAGAGTAGTATATTTGTCCAGTCAGTTTGTTCCTCTGTTACTTAACACAACTCATGCTGGTTCGTTCATTTGAATCCATTCCAAGGACTAAAGCATAATATCAACCCCAAGTAAAAGGGCATTTGTCTTGGCTTTCACTGGCCTCTATATTTAACACAGTGCCTACAGTTCACACACTCAGCCTGGACAAGGTATTTGCAAACACATTTTTTTTTCTCACCCACTCACACACATGAAACAAGGGTCAGAAGTGTTGAGATTGGTAGAAGTGAAGAAATAAAACACACAAAAATAAACACACACACACACACACACACAGCCTTAATGCCAGCCACGGTGTGTATTACAGCTGTGTTCCTGGACTAGCATAGTGCATGCTGGGTAAAATGAGATGGCCAAGACAGTAATAACACAACCAGATGGACTATCATTCAGAGAACCATGGAGAGATACAATCTGATAACTGATCAGAGAACCATGGAGATAGACAGTCTGATAACTGATCAGAGAACCATGGAGATAGACAGTCTGATAACTGATCAGAGAACCATGGAGATAGACAGTCTGATAACTGATCAGAGAACCATGGAGATAGACAGTCTGATAACTGATCAGAGAACCATGGAGATAGACAGTCTGATAACTGATCAGAGAACCATGGATATAGACAGTCTGATAACTGATCAGAGAACCATGGAGATAGACAGTCTGATAACTGATCAGAGAACCATGGATATAGACAGTCTGATAACTGATCAGAGAACCATGGAGATAGACAGTCTGATAACTGATCAGAGAACCATGGAGATAGACAGTCTGATAACTGATCAGAGAACCATGGAGATAGACAGTCTGATAACTGATCAGAGAACCATGGATATAGACAGTCTGATAACTGATCAGAGAACCATGGAGATAGACAGTCTGATAACTGATCAGAGAACCATGGAGATAGACAGTCTGATAACTGATCAGAGAACCATGGAGATAGACAGTCTGATAACTGATCAGAGAACCATGGATATAGACAGTCTGATAACTGATCTGTAACAGAGAACCATGGATATAGACAGTCTGATAACTGA
Organism: Oncorhynchus gorbuscha; assembly: GCF_021184085.1. Taxonomy (NCBI): domain Eukaryota; kingdom Metazoa; phylum Chordata; class Actinopteri; order Salmoniformes; family Salmonidae; genus Oncorhynchus; species Oncorhynchus gorbuscha. The sequence continues at coordinate 135,952 of NW_025746251.1, read as the reverse complement.
TAGAGAACCATGGAGATAGACAGTCTGATAACTGATCAGAGAACCATGGATATAGACAGTCTGATAACTGATCAGAGAACCATGGAGATAGACAGTCTGATAACTGATCAGAGAACCATGGAGATAGACAGTCTGATAACTGATCAGAGAACCATGGAGATAGACAGTCTGATAACTGATCAGAGAACCATGGAGATAGACAGTCTGATAACTGATCAGAGAACCATGGAGATAGACAGTCTGATAACTGATCAGAGAACCATGGAGATAGAAGTCTGATAACTGATCAGAGAACCATGGAGATAGACAGTCTGATAACTGATCAGAGAACCATGGAGATAGACAGTCTGATAACTGATCAGAGAACCATGGAGATAGACAGTCTGATAACTGATCAGAGAACCATGGAGATAGACAGTCTGATAACTGATCAGAGAACCATGGAGATAGACAGTCTGATAACTGATCAGAGAACCATGGAGATAGACAGTCTGATAACTGATCAGAGAACCATGGATATAGACAGTCTGATAACTGATCAGAGAACCATGGAGATAGACAGTCTGATAACTGATCAGAGAACCATGGAGATAGACAGTCTGATAACTGATCAGAGAACCATGGAGATAGACAGTCTGATAACTGATCAGAGAACCATGGATATAGACAGTCTGATAACTGATCAGAGAACCATGGAGATAGACAGTCTGATAACTGATCAGAGAACCATGGATATAGACAGTCTGATAACTGATCAGAGAACCATGGAGATAGACAGTCTGATAACTGATCAGAGAACCATGGAGATAGACAGTCTGATAACTGATCAGAGAACCATGGAGATAGACAGTCTGATAACTGATCAGAGAACCATGGAGATAGACAGTCTGATAACTGATCAGAGAACCATGGAGATAGATAGACAGTCTGATAACTGATCAGAGAACCATGGAGATAGACAGTCTGATAACTGATCAGAGAACCATGGAGATAGACAGTCTGATAACTGATCAGAGAACCATGGAGATAGACAGTCTGATAACTGATCAGAGAACCATGGAGATAGACAGTCTGATAACTGATCAGAGAACCATGGAGATAGACAGTCTGATAACTGATCAGAGAACCATGGAGATAGACAGTCTGATAACTGATCAGAGAACCATGGAGATAGACAGTCTGATAACTGATCAGAGAACCATGGAGATAGACAGTCTGATAACTGATCAGAGAACCATGGAGATAGACAGTCTGATAACTGATCAGAGAACCATGGATATAGACAGTCTGATAACTGATCAGAGAACCATGGAGATAGACAGTCTGATAACTGATCAGAGAACCATGGAGATAGACAGTCTGATAACTGATCAGAGAACCATGGAGATAGACAGTCTGATAACTGATCAGAGAACCATGGAGATAGACAGTCTGATAACTGATCAGAGAACCATGGATATAGACAGTCTGATAACTGATCAGAGAACCATGGATATAGACAGTCTGATAACTCATCTCCCTTTCATTCATTTGTCAACCATAATGATTTATTTTTTAATGTTTTATTTGTGACGAGCTGGTTTACATACAATGAGGCTGCAATAGCCGTTATACAGAACAAATATACAGCATGGAGCGTTGTGACGTCTCTATGTCTAGAATATCCCTGCAGGCCGATTGGTTAGCCAACCCTAGAGAAGTGAGTGGTCACTTGGGATAGGATAGTGAAGTGGCCAACCAGTGGAGCCGCTGTGCCCCTCGTCACCAGATCAAAGGACCACTTGAGCCTTTGACACTCAACAGGGGAGTGGACAGACAGGACAAATGACAGATCTGTCTTCCTGCAGCAGTTCATTTCCTCCAGATGGAACTAGTCTGTGAACCATATTTGGAGAATGAAATTTCGATTTGTTGAAAAATGTTTACTGTCAAAAACTTCGTTTCCCGCCCGAATTAAGCACATTTATATCGACTCGATTTGCATCTAAATGTAACCAATTCGCAAATAATAGACATCCTTTTCGTTTGCAATAACACATTTACGTTAATATCACGATAATTAATAGTGCAGTACAAAATCGCCAAAATCGAATAAATGTATCAAATAAAACAATGATTTGCTCATTTACAGTAGTGACTTCATGGGCCACCAATGTGTGGTCCTGACGTTCAATACAGTGTGGTGAGAGAAAAACACGGTAAAACGCTCTGCTCCAAAATATATGTGATCTCACTTTATCAATTGGTTATTGAACTATATCAGTGAGTGAGGTTGTGGTTGTGGTTATGTTTTGGCCTGAGCCTGCCCTTCTCCATGGGGTCGTCTCTTCACTGCGATCTAAACCCGTCCGTCTATTGTTGGAACTGACTGATTGGCTAACGGAACATCGTGCGTCTCCCATTCAAACAGTGATGAGTCCATTCCTGTGTTAAATTCAAAGTGAAACCATAAAAGTAGCTGGCCTGTAAACGAAAGGGAATAGCAATGATTCATGGAAAATAACTTTAGTGTCTTGTGTGTAACGGGAATCCACAAAAAAAAAATGCAACGGCATAGAAATGATCAGGTTTAAGGAAAGATAAATGAAAGCGCATCTGGTGTGTTTTTAAGTCATGTTCAAAACGGGAAAATATGCTTACATTCAAACTGCTTAATTAAATTCATGTGGTTTGACCACCTCGATCACATATGACCTGTACACTATTTCACAATGATTAGGCTACGTTCAACATTTATCAACTAGGCTACTTCATCTAACAACAACAAAACATGACTATTTCATAATGTCTTGCACATAATAACTATATTCATATCAGAAAGCATAACAGAATAAATATATACGTTGATTTTAAATTGTTCCAATGTTTTAACAAACAGTTTTCTTGAACCTTCTGACAGGCATGGTAAATCTCCTGACACTCCCTTCAGGCCTTCGCTCATTGGTCATCTCAGATAACAGTCCGGGTAAAGACACGCCCACTGGAGCATCAGGCCTCTTTATATGCAGCCCAGAGTCCTGGTTACGATCACGCCGCCAAGGGCAACCTCAGACTTCAGCTGCTAAAACTACACTGCGCCCCTTTACAGTGTCGCTGCGCTTTACCGTGGAACAGGTTTATTCCGAGTGTTGGATCAAAACGTGCGCACTACAGATATTAGTAAATAGAAGACAGCTGAAGTTATCTCCGCCTAATCTCTTGGGATTTTGGCAGAACAGAACAGAAGAGTCACCATGGAGTTGCCGGATATTCCTTTCCCTATAACCTCTCCAGATGACTTCTACGACGACCCTTGTTTCAACACCAGCGACATGCATTTCTTTGAGGACCTGGACCCGAGACTCGTTCATGTGGGTCTCCTCAAGCCGGACGACCACCATCACAAAGAGGACGAGCACATCCGGGCACCGAGTGGGCACCACCAGGCTGGCAGGTGCCTCCTGTGGGCCTGCAAAGCCTGCAAGAGGAAGACCACCAATGCTGATCGCAGGAAAGCAGCTACCATGCGGGAAAGAAGGCGACTGAGCAAGGTGAACGATGCCTTCGAGACACTGAAGAGATGTACGTCTACTAACCCAAACCAGAGGCTGCCCAAAGTGGATATCCTGCGAAATGCCATCAGCTATATTGAGTCTCTCCAAGGCCTGCTTCGTGGGGCCGGACAGGAGGGCAACTATTACCCGGTGATGGATCACTATAGCGGGGACTCGGATGCGTCCAGTCCCCGCTCCAACTGCTCAGACGGAATGGTGAGAAACTGAACTGTCAAGAATTACGCAAGAATTACGCATGAATATTTTTGATCATATACGAGTGTTTGGTTGACACAAACATTAGCTGTTTTCAGTTTACTTATCGATATCATTGCTCTCTTTTAGATGGATTTCAATGGCCAGTCTTGTCCACCAAGACGGAGAAACAAGTATGATAGCACCTACTTCAACGAAGCACCAAATGGTAAGTTTTTTTCCAAGTAATCAACACTCATAAACAGCTTCAGAGCTACAGGTTACGATAACCAATTTGTCATAATTCCGGAGTCTGAAATGGAACACAACCACACGGTCAATGTTGAGTATATTTGACCCAGTATATAAAACTATTTAATTATGAATAAACAACATTTTCGTCACTTTATCTGACTTCATTTGATTAGATTTGATTGTCATAATTTTCAAACTAATAGTAAAAACCTGCTACTTGTAATAAAAACGTCAAATTAATTCTCATATTTTATTTCCAGATTCCAGACACAAGAAGAACTCTGTTATTTCCAGTTTGGACTGCCTGTCAAACATCGTGGAGCGCATCACCACGGATACCTCTGCCTGTCCGGCTGTTCAGGACGGTTCCGAGGGTAGCAGCCCCTGTTCTCCCGGGGATGGTTCCATAGCGAGTGAGAACGGAGCCCCCATCCCGTCCCCGATCAACTGCGTCCCCGCCTTACATGACCCAAACACCATCTACCAGGTGTTGTGAAGTCGGGTCGGTGGACTCTGCATACAGTAATTGTACATTCTTCAAAACACAACTTATTCCTTATGGGGAGAGAAAATGCCAAAGACTTGCCTAAGGTCGCTACAAGGCTGCACACCAAAGAAGATCCGATACCGGCTTTGAAAGACATAAAAAAATGACGGGTGTCCAATTTCTTAAAGAACCCTTGGTCTACATTGGATAATGTGTGTGTGTGTGTGAATGTATGTGTGTGAATGTATTTATACTTTAGTAAGCCTATGCTATTCTAAGATAGTACAAGTCTGAATTCATATAAACGGATACCATTCTATTTGTGATCGACATAATTTAATTCAATTGATTATCTGTAATATGAACATTTCCAGTTGGCAAGGCGGAAACGCCGGAGATAAATGAATCCGGAAAGTGAGGACCATTTTGTATATGTGTAAATAAGAGCTGCTTTGCAAACAACAACAACAACAACAACACAGGAAGTGTTTGTAATCATATTTAATGTTGCTCTTGGATTGTTGTGTTAGATTTTTAACTTTATATTTATAATATCAAGAACGGAGTGAATTACATTTTAATAAATATATATTTATATAGAGATTGCATTTTCTATCATTATTTTTTCATTAACTGATTTTAGAAATTACATACCACTGTGCACGTGATATTAGGCGTATTATTTATAAAATGATTGGGTCAACCTCGTAATTATACGCTCCATCCTTCTGATACCGAAATAACGGTATTTGAACATTATCAGTAATATTGTTCACGAAAAAACAACGCATTGATCAGCAACAGGATTGGACCAATACACAAGTTTTCTCTCTGTCAAATGTAGTTAATTTCATCTGATTGTCATAAGTTTCCAGGACTTTGTCCTCACAGGGCATCTGAACACACAAAATACATGTGGATGATTTTCACAACGTTTTGGGTGTTTTATTTAACTTTTGTACACCTGTGGTGTTCCCGGTCAAAAATGACCTTTCATTAGAAATTAATGGGTGAGACTATAATTAGTGTATAAAACTGAGCTCAGGCACATGTCCATTCAATCAGATGGACACACTTCCTCTCCCAGACCCCCACATGCATGAGTGTTTGAACACACACACACACACACACACACACACACGCACACACACACACACACACACACACACACACACACACACACACACACACACACACACACACACACACACACACACACACACACACACACACACACACACACACACACACACACACACACACACACACACACCTCACTCCCCTTCTTGGCTTCCATGGCAACCCCCACGGGAACCTTTCCCCAATAGAATCTTTCCTCCACGGAACCACACCTGTTCGCATTCTCACAAACAATCGCAACATTGTTTAAATAATATATAGAACTTTTCTCTGTTATATAAAGCTTTTTTGAGGCCTTGCTCACAATTCATTCTGTGGCAGCACAATGACCAAACGCTATACTGTATTTGAGGCTCTTGATCATATCGCTGATCACTGGTGAGGAGGAGAGAGTCCTGGTTAAACTTTGACACATGTTAGTCTGTGATAAATAGCACAATATATTTCATCGGAGTATTTGTTATAGTCAAAATAATCCATACGTTATGCTTGTTTTACTCACAGACGAGTTGTATGAGCTCAGGTCAATGAGGCCTACAGGCCATTAATAGCAAATAGAAGTCCAAAACTTGTAATGTTCACAAGAACTTAAGTTGATAAAAAAGATCTAACACAACATTAGGTGATAATATATCTATTCTTATGGATGTATAATCAGCTATAATGGGGCGGTTATTTTGGACCGGAAACACAGAATGAATTAACATGAAACGAACACAACAGGAGGGTTAAGAGCGTTGGGCCAGTAACTGACAGACAGCTGGTTCAAACTCCGACATTCAAACTCCGAAATGAGCTTCTGCTAAATGATTTAAATGTAACATTAAACGAAAGGTATCACATTTTGGGGGATTTTCAGAAGTTGGATAGATTCAAACATTGTATTCGTTTTTATGGAAGACATGATGACATTTAGCTAACGTGTAGTTTGTCTTTGACATGTTTCGCTGTTAGGTCTATAGAATAAGCCTACTTAAAAAAAAACATTCGTATTTTTACAATTTCCGGTGTAATTTATGATTTTACAGATAGCCTACAGTGAGGGATCTTACACATTCTCATAGAGAAATGATCAATAGGCTACATATTGATTTTGGATATCTGGATTCTAGAAAAAATATGTATTATTTGAAATTATGGAAGACTTGTAAACCCACCAGTGTTAGGCTACTGTCGCCTCACAAGAGTAGGCCCAGCCAAACTGTATTGCGCGATGTTAAAGTAAATAAAATGTGTTTTATTGTGCTGAGAAAACAGTTAACACACAACAGCAACACACACACACGAAGCGTCACTCTTTTTTATTTACAAAAAAAATACGATGAGAACCTAACAGTCCGGTGTGAAAGGACAGGACATGAGAACCTAACAACAGTCCGCTTTGAGATGTCAGGACATGAGAAGAATGCGACTGTGACAACATAATTCACATAATACGAAAGCAGACAGTAGGACATCCAGTGTATCTTGTCGGTTCCATGACGTGGGTCTAGCCGGGGTCTGGATGGCTGTTGCGGGCAGAGGCAGAGGCAGTTGTCCCTGCCGGTACAGAAGTGGGCAGCATGGCGGACGCACGCCGGTGCTGAGGCCTCTGAGGGCGGCGCAGTTTACTTTCTGCGGCGGGCTGCGGCTCCCTTCTTGCTGCTGCAATGCGTCAACAGTGCAAACACACGTCAGGGGTCGTCCTGTTCTGTTATGTAGGTAATGCCCTCTAGTGTCAAGCATTGGCTTTAAACAGCAGCCAATGACATAGTCCCATTGGTGAACCATAGTTATAATGTATGATTTATGTACATGTTTAGGATAACAATACCACGTGTAAATTACAATATCCAGAATAGTCTATGGGCCCAACATTAATTCTGAGGTCAGGAGGCACTATTTTTACAACGTTATTACTACCGTGAGAGTAAATCGTATTTTAAAAGAAGCCCATCATACAAGGGGGAAAAAAAGTTATGTTTGATTTGATTATTTGTTCAAAATCTTGGACTATCTTTAAGCTATCCCAGAAACAGTGTTATGTTCAGTCTGCTATTGTAAAACACAGTAGATGGCGTGTTCAGTTTGTTATTGTAAAACACAGTAGATGTTGTGTTCAGTTTGTTATTGTAAAACACAGTAGATGTTGTGTTCAGTTTGTTATTGTAAAACACAGTAGATGTTGTGTTCAGTTTGTTATTGTAAAACACAGTAGATGTTGTGTTCAGTTTGTTATTGTAAAACACAGTAGATGTCGTGTTCAGTTTGTTATTGTAAAACACAGTAGATGTTGTGTTCAGTTTGTTATTGTAAAACACAGTAGATGTCGTGTTCAGTTTGTTATTGTAAAACACAGTAGATGTTGTGTTCAGTTTGTTATTGTAAAACACAGTAGATGTTGTGTTCAGTTTGTTATTGTAAAACACAGTAGACGTCGTGTTCAGTATACTATTGTAAAACACAGTCGATCGTCGTGTTCAGTATACTATTGTAAAACACAGTCAACGTCGTGTTCAGTATACTATTGTAAAACACAGTCGACGTCGTGTTCAGTATACTATTGTAAAACACAGTCGACGTCGTGTTCAGTATACTATTGTAAAACACAATAGATGTCGTGTTCAGTATACTATTGTAAAACACAGTAGATGTTGTGTTCAGTTTGTTATTGTAAAACACAGTAGATGTTGTGTTCAGTTTGTTATTGTAAAACACAGTAGATGTCCTGTTCAGTTTGTTATTGTAAAACACAGTAGATGTCCTGTTCAGTTTGTTATTGTAAAACACAGTTGATGTCGTGTTCAGTTTGTTATTGTAAAACACAGTAGATGTCGTGTTCAGTTTGTTATTGTAAAACACAGTAGATGTCGTGTTCAGTATACTATTGTAAAACACAGTCGACGTCGTGTTCAGTATACTATTGTAAAACACAGTCGACGTCGTGTTCAGTATACTATTGTAAAACACAGTCGACGTCGTGTTCAGTATACTATTGTAAAACACAGTCGACGTATACTATTGTAAAACACAGTGTTCAGTATACTATTGTAAAACACAGTAGATAGTATGTAAAACACAATAGATGTCGTGTTCAGTATACTATTGTAAAACACAGTAGATGTTGTGTTCAGTTTGTTATTGTAAAACACAGTAGATGTTGTGTTCAGTTTGTTATTGTAAAACACAGTAGATGTCCTGTTCAGTTTGTTATTGTAAAACACAGTAGATGTCGTGTTCAGTTTGCTATTGTAAAACACAGTAGATGTTGTGTTCAGTATACTATTGTAAAACACAGTAGATGTCGTGTTCAGTTTGCTATTGTAAAACACAGTAGATGTTGTGTTCAGTTTGTTATTGTAAAACCCAGTAGATGTTGTGTTCAGTATACTATTGTAAAACCCAGTAGATGTTGTGTTCAGTATACTATTGTAAAACACAGTAGATTTTGTGTTCAGTTTGCTATTGTAAAACACAGTAGATGTCCTGTTCAGTTTGTTATTGTAAAACACAGTAGATGTTGTGTTCAGTTTGTTATTGTAAAACACAGTAGATGTCCTGTTCAGTTTGTTATTGTAAAACACAGTAGATGTCCTGTTCAGTTTGTTATTGTAAAACACAGTAGATGTTGTGTTCAGTTTGTTATTGTAAAACACAGTAGATGTCCTGTTCAGTTTGTTATTGTAAAACACAGTAGATGTTGTGTTCAGTATACTATTGTAAAACACAGTAGGATGTCATTTTGACCAGTGTTAGCTAGTTTTAGTCACACTCACACATTTAGATGTAGTTGACTGACCATGCTGCAATACAATGTCAAGCTAATGCCATACTTACCTCTGTTATATCATATGGCAAACTATAGATATTTAAAGTGTCCCATCGAGACAAACCAGCTCAGGGAGAGAACCATATACAGTAATACTATACGTATATTATTTGTCATCCTTGAAGAATGAAAGTTCTCCACACGTGACTCATCCACCCAGACTCAGACAGAAATACTCATCCACCCAGACTCAGACAGAAATACTCATTCACCCAGACTCAGACAGAAAGACTCATTCACCCAGACTCAGACAGAAAGACTCATCCACCCAGACTCAGACAGAAAGACTCATCCACCCAGACTCAGACAGAAATACTCATCCACCCAGACTCAGACAGAAAGACTCATCCACCCAGACTCAGACAGAAAGACTCATCCACCCAGACTCAGACAGAAAGACTCATCCACCCAGACTCAGACAGAAAGACTCATCCACCCAGACTCAGACAGAAAGACTCATCCACCCAGACTCAGACAGAAAGACTCATCCACCCAGACTCAGACAGAAAGACTCATCCACCCAGACTCAGACAGAAAGACTCATCCACCCAGACTCAGACAGAAAGACTCATCCACCCAGACTCAGACAGAAAGACTCATCCACCCAGACTCAGACAGAAAGACTCATCCACCCAGACTCAGACAGAAAGACTCATCCACCCAGACTCAGACAGAAAGACTCATCCACCCAGACTCAGACAGAAAGACTCATCCACCCAGACTCAGACAGAAAGACTCATCCACCCAGACTCAGACAGAAAGACTCATCCACCCAGACTCAGACAGAAAGACTCATCCACCCAGACTCAGACAGAAAGACTCATCCACCCAGACTCAGACAGAAAGACTCATCCACCCAGACTCAGACAGAAAGACTCATCCACCCAGACTCAGACAGAAAGACTCATCCACCCAGACTCAGACAGAAAGACTCATCCACCCAGACTCAGACAGAAAGACTCATCCACCCAGACTCAGACAGAAAGACTCATCCACCCAGACTCAGACAGAAAGACTCATCCACCCAGACTCAGACAGAAAAAGACTCATCCACCCAGACTCAGACAGAAAGACTCATCCACCCAGACTCAGACAGAAAGACTCATCCACCCAGACTCAGACAGAAAGACTCATCCACCCAGACTCAGACAGAAAGACTCATCCACCCAGACTCAGACAGAAAGACTCATCCACCCAGACTCAGACAGAAAGACTCATCCACCCAGACTCAGACAGAAAGACTCATCCACCCAGACTCAGACAGACAGATAGCAAAGAAATTAAGACAATACATGAATGTGGGGTACAGTGTTTGGTAGGCCAATGTTAAGGGCAATTTGTTCCCTATTGATCAATCTTGAAGAATACTTGGATCAATTAAAGAGCAAGTGGTGAAATGTTCAACACTTCACGAGTACATCCAGTAGCTGGGGATGGTGTGCAAAGAAATTAAGACATATTATGAATGTTGAGACTCAGTTCCTGGTGACATATTATAGTGTTGAGACTTTGTTCCTGTTGACATACAATGTTGAAGAATCACTTCCTGTTGACATATTATATGTTGAGACTCACTTCCTGTTGACATATTAGCTGGGGAGTGTTGAGACTCACTTCCTGTTGACATATTATAGTGTTGAGACTCACTTCCTATTGACATATTATAGTGTTGAGACTCACTTCCTGTTGACATATTATAGTGTTGAGACTCACTTCCTGTTGACATATTATAGTGTTGAGACTCACTTCCTATTGACATATTATAGTGTTGAGACTCACTTCCTGTTGACATATTATAGTGTTGAGACTCACTTCCTGTTGACATATTATAGTGTTGAGACTCACTTCCTGTTGACATATTATAGTGTTGAGACTCACTTCCTATTGACATATTATAGTGTTGAGACTCACTTCCTGTTGACATATTATAGTGTTGAGACTCACTTCCTGTTGACATATTATAGTGTTGAGACTCACTTCCTGTTGACATATTATAGTGTTGAGACTCACTTCCTGTTGACATATTATAGTGTTGAGACTCACTTCCTGTTGACATATTATAGTGTTGAGACTCACTTCCTATTGACATATTATACTGTTGAGACTCACTTCCTGTTGACATATTATAGCGTTGACCTCACTTCCTTTGCCTCTGAAGCAGCCCTTACAGTACATGGACAACAACACAGAGCCATACTGTATAGAACTAGGGTTTCTGATGTGGACGTTACAGTACTTCTCACTGTTGTATCACATAATGCTGATCATTTGATGGAATCGACCGTTAGAGAAATGTTGTTGAAAACCTCTACTGTGGTACGGTCGAGACAAGTCACTCATTATTGGCTGGTCTCGTAAGGTGGATGGTGTTTCAGGGGTTCAGCGATGGAATTATTTGAATGTTTTTACTACGCACGATACTTCAGTGTTTTGCAATGGCCTACCATTTTTTGCAAAAACAAAATATCCGCCGCCTTGTAAACCTGTTCCAAGGACATTTTGTGTGCTTCTTAGTACAACGCTTGTGCCTTAGTGTTGCAGAAATGAGCCGTATAATGTTGACCAACATAACTCTTTGTCAAGCCCTCGTTATACGGGGCGGCAGGGTAGCCTAGTGGTTAGAGTGTTGGACTAGTAACCAGCAGGTAGCCTAGTGGTTAGAGTGTTGGGCCAGTAACCAGCAGGTAGCCTAGTGGTTAGAGTGTTGGGCCAGTAACCAGCAGGTAGCCTAGTGGTTAGAGTGTTGGGCCAGTAACCAGGCAGGGTAGCCTAGTGGTTAGAGTGTTGGACCAGTTACCAGCAGGTAGCCTAGTGGTTAGAGTGTTGGACCAGTTACCAGCAGGTAGCCTAGTGGTTAGAGTGTTGGGCTAATAACCAGCAGGTAGCCTAGTGGTTAGAGTGTTGGGCCAGTAACCAGCAGGTAGCCTAGTGGTTAGAGTGTTGGGCCAGTAACCAGCAGGTAGCCTAGTGGTTAGAGTGTTGGGCCAGTAACCAGCAGGTAGCCTAGTGGTTAGAGTGTTGGACTAGTAACCAGCAGGTAGCCTAGTGGTTAGAGTGTTGGGCTAGTAACCAGCAGGTAGCCTAGTGGTTAGAGTGTTGGACTAGTAACCAGCAGGTAGCCTAGTGGTTAGAGTGTTGGGCCAGTAACCAGCAGGTAGCCTAGTGGTTAGAGTGTTGGACTAGTAACCAGCAGGTAGCCTAGTGGTTAGAGTGTTGGACCAGTAACCAGCAGGTAGCCTAGTGGTTAGAACGTTGGGCTAGTAACCGGAAAGTAGCCTAGTGGTTAGAGTGTTGGGCTAGTAACCAGCAGGTAGTAACTGGAAGGTTGCAAGTTCAAATCACCGAGGTGACCCTGAACAGGCAGTTAACCAGGCAGTTCCTAGGCCGTCATTGAAAATAAGAATTTGTTCTTAACTGACTTGCCGAGTTAAATAAAGGTAAAAAAATAAAAATAAATACCTCTGACCAGAATTAAAGTGTTATGCCTTTCATTATTCGTTATTAGGACATAGATCAGATTATCATACTGTCTGTCTCTGAGGAGTGGGTTTTGGTCCCAAAATGGCACCCTATTCACTATATAGTGCACTACTTTTTATCGGAACCCTATGGCCCCTGGTCAAAATTAGTGCACTATATTCGGGAATAGGGTTCCAACAGGGAGGCAGACAATGACTGGGAGAGGAGGGAATTCTGAGGGAGTGGGAGGCGGACAATGACTGGGAGAGGAGGGAATTCTGAGGGAGTGGGAGGCAGACAATGACTGGGAGAGGAGGGAATTCTGAGGGAGTGGGAGGCAGACAATGACTGGGAGAGGAGGGAATTCTGAGGGAGTGGGAGGCAGACAATGACTGGGAGAGGAGGGAATTCTGAGGGAGTGGGAGGCAGACAATGACTGGGAGAGGAGGGAATTCTGAGGGAGTGGGAGGCAGACAATGACTGGGAGAGGAGGAATTCTGAGGGAGTGGGAGGCAGACAATGACTGGGAGAGGAGGGAATTCTGAGGGAGTGGGAGGCAGACAATGACTGGGAGAGGAGGGAATTCTGAGGAATGGGAGGCAGACAAGTGAGGGGAGGCTGACTGGGAGAGGAGGGAATTCTGAGGGAGTGGGAGGCAGACAATGACTGGGAGGGGAATTCTGAGGGAGGGGAGGCAGACAATGACTGGGAGAGGAGGGAATTCTGAGGGAGTGGGAGGCAGACAATGACTGGGAGAGGAGGGAATTCTGAGGGAGTGGGAGGGACAATGACTGGGAGGCAGACAATGACTGGGAGAGGAGGGAATTCTGAGGGAGTGGGAGGCAGACAATGACTGGGAGAGGAGGGAATTCTGAGGGAGTGGGAGGCAGACAATGACTGGGAGAGGAGGGAATTCTGAGGGAGTGGGAGGCAGACAATGACTGGGAGAGGAGGGAATTCTGAGGGAGTGGGAGGCAGACAATGACTGGGAGAGGAGGGAATTCTGAGGGAGTGGGAGGCAGACAATGACTGGGAGAGGAGGGAGGGAGTGGGAGGCAGACAATGACTGGGGAGTGGGAGGCAGACAATGACTGGGAGAGGAGGGAATTCTGAGGGAGTGGGAGGCAGACAATGACTGGGAGAGGAGGGAATTCTGAGGGAGTGGGAGGCAGACAATGACTGGGAGAGGAGGGAATTGAGGAGTGGGAGGCAGACAATGACTGGGAGAGGAGGGAATTCTGAGGGAGTGGGAGGCAGACAATGACTGGGAGAGGAGGGAATTCTGAGGGAGTGGGAGGCAGACAATGACTGGGAGAGGAGGGAATTCTGAGGGAGTGGGAGGCAGACAATGACTGGGAGAGGAGGGAATTCTGAGGGAGTGGGAGGCAGACAATGACTGGGAGAGGAGGGAATTCTGAGGGAGTGGGAGGCAGACAATGACTGGGAGAGGAGGGAATTCTGAGGGAGTGGGAGGCACTGGGAGAGGAGGGAATTCTGAATGACAATGACTGGGAGAGGAGGGAATTCTGAGGGAGTGGGAGGCAGACAATGACTGGGAGGCAGGGACAGACAATGACTGGGAGAGGAGGGAATTCTGAGGGAGTGGGAGGCAGACAATGACTGGGAGAGGAGGGAATTCTGAGGGAGTGGGAGGCAGACAATGACTGGGAGAGGAGGGAATTCTGAGGGGGAGGCAGACAATGACTGGGAGGCAGACAATGACTGGGAGAGGAGGGAATTCTGAGGGAGTGGGAGGCAGACAATGACTGGGAGAGGAGGGAATTCTGAGGGAGTGGGAGGCAGACAATGACTGGGAGAGGAGGGAATTCTGAGGGAGTGGGAGGCAGACAATGACTGGGAGAGGAGGGAATTCTGAGGGAGTGGGAGGCAGACAATGACTGGGAGAGGAGGGAATTCTGAGGGAGTGGGAGGCAGACAATGACTGGGAGAGGAGGGAATTCTGAGGGAGTGGGAGGCAGACAATGACTGGGAGAGGAGGGAATTCTGAGGGAGTGGGAGGCAGACAATGACTGGGAGAGGAGAGGAAGGCTGAGGGAGAGGAGACAATGACTGGGAGAGGAGGGAATTCTGAGGGAGTGGGAGGCAGACAATGACAGAGGAGGGAATTCAATGACTGGGAGAGGAGGGAATTCTGAGGGAGTGGGAGGCGGACAATGACTGGGAGAGGAGGGAATTCTGAGGGAGTGGGAGGCAGCAGTACTTACTGTTTCTGAAGCTCATCAATACGATTTCTGAGAGAGATGACCTGAAAACAACACATGAGCGCGTTTAAACCAATCAGAAGCAGCAGGGAGGTTGCCAGTGGGCGTTACATTTGACCCATGACCTCTGGGTCATTAGCGACACCTTTAAAGAGACAGCAGCAGTCCTGTTGGGACGTCCTGTTGGGCTGAGTTGGGAAACCAAGACTACTCTCACCGACACACATACCCAGTACAGCACTAGTGGACTAGTGTCTGGATCGGCACAGTCAATATCTTCACAAGGGTTTGTAGTTGATCTGATGTCATTAAATCACAGGAGGGGAGGACGGCTCACACTAATACTGACCGGAAAGGAGCGAATGAAATGGCATCAAACACGTGTCATCAAACACGTGTCATCAAACACGTGTCATCAAACACGTGTCATCAAACACGTTTCATCAAACACGTTTCATCAAACACGTGTCATCAAACACGTGTCATCAAACACGTGTCATCAAACACGTGTCATCAAACACGTGTCATCAAACACGTGTCATCAAACACGTTTCATCAAACACGTGTCATCAAACACGTGTCATCAAACACGTCAAACACGTGTCATCAAACACGTGTCATCAAACACGTGTCATCAAACACGTGTCATCAAACACGTGTCATCAAACACGTGTCATCAAACACGTTTCATCAAACACGTTCATCAAACACGTGTCATCAAACACGTGTCATCAAACACGTTTCATCAAACACGTGTGTTTAATGTATTTGATTCCAATCCAACCATCCTACTCCAGCAATTACCACCATTTCCTCCCCAATTAAAGTGTTGGACCAGTAACCGAAAGGTTGCAAGATCAAATCCCAGAGCTGACAAGGTAAAAATCTGTCGTTCTTCCCATGAACAAGGCAGTTAACCCGCAAGTCCCCGCAGCAATGTTCCATCATTTAGTGGAAAGCCTTCCCAGAAGAGCGGAGGCTGTTATAGCAGCAATGTTCCAACATCTAGTGGAAAGCCTTCCCAGCAGAGTGGAGGCTGTTATAGCAGTAATGTTACAACATCTAGTGGAAAGCCTTCCCAGCAGAGTGGAGGCTGTTATAGCAGCAATGTTCCAACATCTAGTGGAAAGCCTTCCCAGCAGAGTGGAGGCTGTTATAGCAGTAATGTTACAACATCTAGTGGAAAGCCTTCCCAGCAGAGTGGAGGCTGTTATAGCAGCAATGTTCCAACATCTAGTGGAAAGCCTTCCCAGAAGAGTGGAGGCTGTTATAGCAGCAAAGGGAGGGGACCAACTCCATATTAATGCCCATGATTTTGGAATGAGATGTTGGACGTGTCCACATACTTTTGACCACGTAGTTTATGTATCTACTACAGACTGCCCCTTCAAATTATGTGGAGAGAAAATAAATCGAAAAATATATATACAGTGCCTTGCGAAAGTATTCGGCCCCCTTGAACTTTGCGACCTTTTGCCACATTTCAGGCTTCAAACATAAAGATATAAACTGTATTTTTTTGTGAAGAATCAACAACAAGTGGGACACAATCATGAAGTGGAACGACATTTATTGGATATTTCAAACTTTTTTAACAAATCAAAAACTGAAAAATTGGGCGTGCAAAATTATTCAGCCCCCTTAAGTTAATACTTTGTAGCGCCACCTTTTGCTACGATTACAGCTGTAAGTCGCTTGGGGTATGTCTCTATCAGTTTTGCACATCGAGAGACTGACATTTTTTTCTGTTTTGCAAGGAGGCCGAATACTTTCGCAAGGCTCTGTATATATACCTTTTATTGTATTAAAAAAATACTTCATTGAAAAGTGAATTGACTCCAAACCTAATGTATAATAACAGTCATTTTGCATAGTATCTCTATGGAAGAAGGACATTAAAAATGTAATAAAATAATCACTCACCTCATACTTCTGCCTCTTGAGTTTCTCAATGTGCTCATACTTCTCAGACTCCAGTAGGTGCATCCACTCCCATAGATCCTTGGCCTTGTCCCTGCAAAGGACAATACATTCAGGAGGTTGGCTCAAAATCTGCACATTTCTGTGATATGAAAATGACAACAGCGAAAGGAAGTATTGTCATAGTCTAGAGATGTCTACAAGGAATATTCTAGTTCCTCTACAACTATGTCAAAGGACGCTGCCTCTTTTGACTAACACAGATACAAACATATCCACGCTCCCACCGAAACTAATATCTTACTTTAGCTTGTCCTCATTCAGATGGTCGATGTTGAGAGGTTTGCGTCGCTCCGCTAGGATCTTCTTCTTCTTCTCTCTCTCAGTCTGCTTCTTACCTCCTCTCTTAGTGTCGGCCTGGGGAGGTGACAGAGCAACGGCAACAGGTTCAGAGACACACACACACATAGGGAATATAGCCTGGCTGCCCATCCACATCACTCAGGCCCAACGCCACGGCCACTAATGTTTCTTCTGGATCTCTTTGAGTAAGCGAACACATTCTGACCGGTTCTGATTGGTCCCAGAAACCGATGGGTTGGGACAGAGCTGGCCTACACGGATAAATGAATCGCGTCATTTTTGACATCAGCACAAACGACTTCTAGGACGGCAGGTTCAGACAGGTGAATGGGGCGATCGATAGAACAACGTAATTAAGTTCAGGATGAGTCGTCAGGCAATGGGAAATAAGGGTGGGGCCATTTCAGATTTCGTCTAGGTCTGTGTTGAACAAGAGCTTCAGAGCTACAGTTCTTAATGACAAACAATCTGTAACATCAATCATGTGACGTCTCTCTCTCATTATCTTCCAATCATGTGACGTCTCTCTCACATTATCTTCCAATCATGTGACGTCTCTCTCTCATTATCTTCCAATCATGTGACGTCTCTCTCTCATTATCTTCCAATCATGTGACGTCTCTCTCTCATTATCTTCCAATCATGTGACGTCTCTCTCTCATTATCTTCCAATCATGTTACGTTGTTATGTGATGCGTGTCGTTTCATGGAACCAACTAGGACTGAAGCATCCACTAATTAAACCTTAAAACGTGTTTCCAGAAGACCAGGTTGGCTGTGATGAAGATAGGTCTATGTTTTCCAAAGGAGTACACTCTATATGTAGGGAACGAGGTGGTACACTCTATATGTAGGGAACAAGGTAGTGCACTCCCGAATGGCGCAGCGGTCTAAGGCACTGCATCGCAGCCATCACTACAGACCCTGGTTCAATTCCAGGCTGTTTCAGAACTGGCCGTGATTGGAAGTGCCATAGGGCGGCGCACAATAGGCTCCAGTGTCATCCGGGTTATTGTTTGGCCTGGGTGGGCCATCATTATAAATAAGAATTTGCTCTTAATTAACTGACTTGTCTAGTTAAATAAAATAATAAGTAGGAAACGACAAGCATTTTGAGAGGCCCTGGATTTGTGTTTAGCGTGGTGTGTGTGGAGGTCACCTGACCTTCTGCAGTGAGCTGCTATAGCTGGAGCCCATGTTGGTCAGAGCTGACTTCTTCTTAGCGTCGTCATCAGCCTTTCTCCTTTGATCCATCTCCTCCTTCTTCAGCCTCTCCTCCTGTACAAGCAACCACAACACCCACGTTAAGTAACCACAACACCCACGTTAAGTAACCACAACACCCACGTTAAGTAACCACAACACCCACGTTAAGTAACCACAACACCCACGTTAAGCAACCACAACAGCCACGTTAAGCAACCACAACACCCACGTTAAGTAACCACAACACCCACACCACCCACGTTAAGCAACAACAACACCCACGTTAAGCAACCACAACACCCACGTTGTGCAACAACAACACCCACGTTGAGCAACAACAACACCCACGTTAAGCAACCACAACACCCTCATTAAGCAACAACAACACTCACGTTAAGCAACAACAACACCCACATTAAGTAACCACAACACCCACGTTAACACCCACGTTAAGTAACCACAACACCCACGTTAAGCAACCACAACACCCACGTTAAGCAACCACAACACCCACGTTAAGCAACCACAACACCAACGTTAAGCAACCACAACACCCACGTTAAGCAACCACAACACCCACGTTAAGCAACAACACACCACACGTTAAGCGACCACAACACCCACGTTAAGCAACAACAACACCCACGTTAAGTAACCACAACACCCACGTTAAGCAACCACATGTTGGTAAAAACAACACAAACTTAAAGTACATGTTGAATTCATGTGTTTGCCTGCAGAGTTTAGGCTATACAGACCTCACGTCTGGCCTGGCGTTCCTTGTCCTTCTCAGTGCGTACCCTCTGGATCTCAGCCCTCTCTGACCTGCGTTTCTCCTGAGAGGAATAGAACCACAGACACAGTTGTTTACCAGTCTGATACCAGAACACATGGTTTACTGTAGCCTTGTTACTTGGGCTAAGAGATAGGTTGTTAGGCCACCAGAACACATGGTTTACTGTAGCCTTGTTACTTGGGCTAAGAGATAGGTGGTTTACCGGTCTGACACCAGAACACATGGTTTACTGTAGCCTTGTTACTTGGGCTAAGAGATAGGTGGTTTACCAGTCTGATACCAGAACACATGGTTTACTGTAGCCTTGTTACTTGGGCTAAGAGATAGGTTGTTAGGCCACCAGAACACATGGTTTACTGTAGCCTTGTTACTTGGGCTAAGAGATAGGTTGTTTACCAGTCTGACACCAGAACACATGGTTTACTGTAGCCTTGTTACTTGGGCTAAGAGATAGGTTGTTAGGCCACCAGAACACATGGTTTACTGTAGCCTTGTTACTTGGGCTAAGAGATAGGTTGTTTACCAGTCTGACACCAGAACACATGGTTTACTGTAGCCTTGTTACTTGGGCTAAAGGATTGGAATTAAGTTCTAGAAGTTCTTCAAGACAGAAGCCCAAAACTCACAAAAGGTCAACATCGACCTATGTATCAGTTTGGGCTCCATTCCACAAGTCAAGCATAGTTTCTACTCCTGAATTTATACCTGGTTCTACCAGGGTTAAGGTCAATTCCATTTCAATTTCCAGTCAATTCAGAACGTTAACCAAATTACAACTCCAATTCCTAAATGTTCCTAATTGAAAAGAGTAGAAGAAGAATTGTAGTTGTAATTGCAGAGTACTTCCTGAATGGCCCGCAATTGAAATGGATTTGACTCCCAAACAGCTCACAATTCTGGACTTGAGGGCGATAAGCTCCTCCTCCTCCTTCTTCCTGTTCTCAAAATGGACGTCGATCAGCCCCTGCAGCTCAATCAGGTCTTTGTTCTGACGCTTCTTATGGAGGTCCTGTTAAAACAACAAAAGTTAGAGAGAGATGACCTCAAGTGATGTATCACTGTACCAGACCTAAACAGTTGCTTTCTTTTGGCCAAGGATGTTTAAATTCAAGAAACAGGATTAAAGAGAAACGATTTACTGTGTACTTACGTCAAAGTCCACTTTCTCGCCATCAGGGACCTTAGGGACTCTATGGAATGTCAAAAGATGCCACGTAAGTTATATCTAATGCTGTTAGGACAACGCAGCAAAATTCACCTGGTTCTGGAGCTGCCACTGTTGGTTCTGTCCTTATAAAGCATTTAGCATACAAGCTACAGGGTTACAAACATGTGGAAGCCAGGGTTCTGTCCTTATAAAGCATTTAGCATACAAGCTACAGGGTTACAAACATGTGGATGCCAGGGTTCTGTCCTTATAAAGCATTTAGTGTCATGCAGGTGAAAGAGGACCCAAAAGCGACTTAACAGAAACAGAGTTTATTTAAGTCCAAACAGGGAATAACAAAAATCCTCTAGTCTGTAGAGGGGAATAACTGGAGAAGCGGCCACAGACTGCAGGTCGCTTCGGGTAGGCGCAGGCCGTAGTTGATAGAGACACCTGCTCACACGCAGCATCTGATGAAGGCAAAAAACACGACAGGACAGGGCGATACACAATCACAGCAAAAAACACGACAGGACAGGGCGAAACGCAATCACAGCATGGTGAATACTAAACAAGGAACCGACGGGACAGGAACGGAACACAAAGGAATAAATAGGGACTCTAATCAGGGGAAAGGATCGGGAACAGGTGTGGGAAGACTAAATGATGATTAGGGGAATAGGAACAGCTGGGAGCAGGAACGGAACGATAGAGAGAAGAGAGAGCGAGAGAGTGAGAGAGGGAGGGGGAGAGAGAGGGATAGAAGGAGGGAAAGAACCAAATAAGACCAGCAGAGGGAAACGAATAGCATGGGGAGCACAGGGACAAGACATGATAATAAATGACAAACATGACAGTACCCCCACTCACCGAGCGCCTCCTGGCGCACTCGAGGAGGAATCCTGGCGGCAACGGAGGAAATCATCGATGAGTGAACGGTCCAGCACGTCCCGAGACGGAACCCAACTCCTCTCCTCAGGACCGTAACCCTCCCAATCCACTAGGTATTGGTGACCCCGTCCCCGAGAACGCATGTCCATGATCTTATGTACCTTGTAAATAGGTGCGCTCTCGACAAGGACGGGAGGGGGAGGGAAGACGAACGGGGTGCGAAGAAAGGGCTTAACACAGGAGACATGGAAGACAGGATGGACGCGACGAAGATGTCGCGGAAGAAGCAGTCGCACAGCGACAGGATTGACGACCTGGGAGACACGGAACGGACCAATGAACCGCGGAGTCAACTTACGAGAAGCTGTCGTAAGAGGAAGGTTGCGAGTGGAAAGCCACACTCTCTGGCCGCAACAATACCTTGGACTCTTAATCCTGCGTTTATTGGCGGCTCTCACCGTCTGTGCCCTGTAACGGCAAAGTGCAGACCTCACCCTCCTCCAGGTGCGCTCACAACGTTGGACAAACGCTTGAGCGGAGGGAACGCTGGACTCGGCAAGCTGGGATGAGAACAGAGGAGGCTGGTAACCCAGACTACTCTGAAACGGAGATAACCCGGTAGCAGACGAAGGAAGCGAATTGTGAGCGTATTCTGCCCAGGGGAGCTGTTCTGCCCAAGACGCAGGGTTTCTGAAAGAAAGGCTGCGTAGTATGCGACCAATCGTCTGATTGGCCCTCTCTGCTTGACCGTTAGACTGGGGATGAAACCCGGAAGAGAGACTGACGGACGCACCAATCAAACGACAGAACTCCCTCCAAAACTGTGACGTGAATTGCGGGCCTCTGTCTGAAACGGCGTCTAACGGGAGGCCATGAATTCTGAATACATTCTCAATAATGATTTGTGCCGTCTCCTTAGCGGAAGGAAGTTTAGCGAGGGAATGAAATGTGCCGCCTTAGAGAACCTATCGACAACCGTCAGAATCACAGTCTTCCCCGCAGACAAAGGCAGACCGGTAATGAAGTCTAAGGCAATGTGAGACCATGGTCGAGAAGGAATGGGGAGCGGTCTGAGACGACCGGCAGGAGGAGAGTTACCCGACTTAGTCTGCGCGCAGTCCGAACAAGCAGCCACGAAACGGCGCGTGTCACGCTCCTGAGTCGGCCACCAAAAGCGCTGGCGAATAGACGCAAGAGTGCCTCGAACACCGGGATGACCAGCTAACTTGGCAGAGTGAGCCCACTGAAGAACAGCCAGACGAGTGGAAACAGGAACGAAAAGGAGGTTACTAGGACAAGCGCGCGGCGACGCAGTGTGCGTGAGTGCTTGCTTAACCTGTCTTTCAATTCCCAGACTGTTAACCCGACAACACGCCCATAAGGAAGAATCCCCTCGGGATCAGTAGAAGCCACAGAAGAACTAAACAGACGGGATAAGGCATCAGGCTTGGTGTTCTTGCTACCCGGACGGTAAGAAATCACAAACTCGAAACGAGCGAAAAACAACGCCCAACGAGCTTGACGGGCATTAAGTCGTTTGGCAGAACGGATGTACTCAAGGTTCTTATGGTCTGTCCAAACGACAAAAGGAACGGTCGCCCCCTCCAACCACTGTCGCCATTCGCCTAGGGCTAAGCGGATGGCGAGCAGTTCACGGTTACCCACATCATAGTTGCGCTCAGATGGCGACAGGCGATGAGAAAAATAAGCGCAAGGATGAACCTTATCGTCAGACTGGAAGCGCTGGGATAGAATGGCTCCCACGCCTACCTCTGAAGCGTCAACCTCGACAATGAATTGTCTAGTGACGTCAGGAGTAACGAGGATAGGAGCGGACGTAAAACGTTCTTTTAGAAGATCAAAAGCTCCCTGGGCGGAACCGGACCACTTAAAACACGTCTTGACAGAAGTAAGAGCTGTGAGAGGGGCAGCAACTTGACCGAAATTACGAATGAAACGCCGATAGAAATTAGCGAAACCTAAAAAGCGCTGCAACTCGACACGTGACCTTGGAACGGGCCAATCACTGACAGCTTGGACCTTAGCGGAATCCATCTGAATGCCTTCAGCGGAAATAACGGAACCGAGAAAAGTAACGGAGGAGACATGAAAAGAGCACTTCTCAGCCTTTACGTAGAGACAATTCTCTAAAAGGCGCTGTAGAACACGTCGAACGTGCTGAACATGAATCTCGAGTGACGGAGAAAAAATCAGGATATCGTCAAGATAGACAAAAACAAAAATGTTCAGCATGTCTCTCAGAACATCATTAACTAATGCCTGAAAAACAGCTGGCGCATTGGCGAGACCGAACGGCAGAACCCGGTACTCAAAATGCCCTAACGGAGTGTTAAACGCCGTTTTCCACTCGTCCCCCTCTCTGATGCGCACGAGATGGTAAGCGTTACGAAGGTCCAACTTAGTAAAGCACCTGGCTCCTGCAGAATCTCGAAGGCTGATGACATAAGGGGAAGCGGATAACGATTCTTAACCGTTATGTCATTCAGCCCTCGATAATCCACGCAGGGGCGCAGAGTACCGTCCTTCTTCTTAACAAAAAGAACCCCGCCCCGGCCGGAGAAGAAGAAGGCACTATGGTACCGGGGCGTCAAGAGACACAGACAAATAATCCTCGAGAGCCTTACGTTCGGGAGCCGACAGAGAGTATAGTCTACCTCGAGGAGGAGTGGTCCCCGGAAGGAGATCAATACTACAATCATACGACCGGTGAGGAGGAAGGGAGTTGGCTCGGGACCGACTGAAGACCGTGCGCAGATCATGATATTCCTCCGGCACTCCTGTCAAATCGCCAGGTTCCTCCTGAGAAGTAGGGACAGAAGAAACGGGAGGGATGGCAGACATTAAACACTTCACATGACAAGAAACGTTCCAGGATAGGATAGAATTACTAGACCAATTAATAGAAGGATTATGACATACTAGCCAGGGATGACCCAAAACAACAGGTGTAAACGGTGAACGGAAAATCAAAAAAGAAATAGTCTCACTGTGGTTACCAGATACTGTGAGGGTTAAAGGTAGTGTCTCAAATCTGATACTGGGAAGATGACTACCATCTAAGGCGAACATGGGCGTAGGCTTCTCTAACTCTCTGAAAGGAATGTCATGTTTCCGAACCCATGCTTCGTCCATGAAACAACCCTCAGCCCCAGAGTCTATCAAGGCACTACATGTAGCACCCGAACCGGTCCAGCGTAGGTGGACCGACAAAGTAGTACAGGACTTTGATGGAGAGACTTGAGTAGTTGCGCTCACCTGTAGCCCTCCGCTTACAGATGAGCTCTGGCTTTACTGGACATGAATTAACAAAATGTCCAGCAACTCCGCAATAGAGGCACAGGCGGTTGGTGATCCTCCGTTCCCTCTCCTTATTCGAGATGCGAATCCCTCCCAGCTGCATGGGCTCAGTCTCAAAGCCAGAGGAGGGAGATGGTTGCGATGCGGAGCAGGGAAACACCGTTGATGCGAGCTCTCTTCCACGAGCCCGGTGACGAAGATCTACCCGTCGTTCTATGCGGATGGCGAGAGCAATCAAAGAGTCCACATCTGAAGGAACCTCCCGGGAGAGAATCTCATCCTTAACCACTGCGTGGAGTCCCTCCAGAAAACGAGCGAGCAGCGCCGGCTCGTTCCACTCACTAGAGGCAGCAAGAGTGCGAAACTCAATAGAATAATCCGTTATGGACCGTTCACCTTGGCATAAGGAAGCCAGGGCCCTAGAAGCCTCCCCACCAAAAACTGAACGGTCAAAAACCCGAATCATCTCCTCTTTAAAGTTCTGGAATTTGTTAGAGCAATCAGCCCTTGCCTCCCAGATAGCTGTGCCCCATTCTCGAGCCCGGCCAGTAAGGAGTGAAATGACGTAAGCAACCCGAGCTCTCTCTCTAGAGTATGTGTTGGGTTGGAGAGAGAACACAATCTCACACTGCGTGAGAAAGGAGCGGCACTCAGTGGGCTGCCCGGAGTAGCAAGGTGGGTTATTAACCCTAGGTTCTGGAGGCTCGGCAGGCCAGGAAGTAACAGGTGGCACGAGACGTAGACTCTGGAACTGTCCAGAGAGGTCGGAAACCTGAGCGGCCAGGTTCTCCACGGCATGGCGAGCAGCAGACAATTCCTGCTCGTGTCTGCCGAGCATGGCTCCTTGGATCTCGACGGCAGTGTAACGAGCGTCTGAAGTCGCTGGGTCCATTCCTTGGTCGGTTCCTTCTGTCATGCAGGTGAAAGAGGACCCAAAAGCGACTTAACAGAAACAGAGTTTATTTAAGTCCAAACAGGGAATAACAAAAATCCTCTAGTCTGTAGAGGGGAATAACTGGAGAAGCGGCCACAGACTGCAGGTCGCCGGGTAGGCGCAGGCCGTAGTTGATAGAGACACCTGCTCACACGCAGCATCTGATGAAGGCAAAAAACACGACAGGACAGGGCGATACACAATCACAGCAAAAAACACGACAGGACAGGGCGAAACGCAATCACAGCATGGTGAATACTAAACAAGGAACCGACGGGACAGGAACGGAACACAAAGGAATAAATAGGGACTCTAATCAGGGGAAAGGATCGGGAACAGGTGTGGGAAGACTAAATGATGATTAGGGGAATAGGAACAGCTGGGAGCAGGAACGGAACGATAGAGAGAAGAGAGAGCGAGAGAGTGAGAGAGGGAGGGGGAGAGAGAGGGATAGAAGGAGGGAAAGAACCAAATAAGACCAGCAGAGGGAAACGAATAGCATGGGGAGCACAGGGACAAGACATGATAATAAATGACAAACATGACATTTAGCATACAAGCTACAGGGTTACAAACATGTGGATGCCAGGGTTCTGTCCTTATAAAACATTTAGCATCCAAGCTACAGGGTTACAAACATGTGGACGCCAGGGTTCTGGACTTCCGGTTAAAATTCAGTTTCAATTCAGTCAATTCACAAAGTAAACTGAAATTCTAGCGAATTCTTCCAATTCGTTCAATTCCTCCTTCACTTGTTTTTTTTCTTCCAATTAGGACAGTTGTAATTTCAGTTTACTTCCCGATTGACTTGATACCAACCCTGATGAACACACACACACACACACACACACACACACACACACACACACACACACACACACACACACACACACACACACACACACACACACACACACACACACACACACACACACACACACACACACACACACACACACACACACACACACACACACAGCTTGAACTGGTTGGTCTGACATGAGTGTTGAATAGAAGTTCTACTCACTTGAACTTGGGCTTCTCCTCTGTTCGGTAAGAACATCGTGAACGTGAGGGAAG
Organism: Oncorhynchus gorbuscha; assembly: GCF_021184085.1. Taxonomy (NCBI): domain Eukaryota; kingdom Metazoa; phylum Chordata; class Actinopteri; order Salmoniformes; family Salmonidae; genus Oncorhynchus; species Oncorhynchus gorbuscha. The sequence goes on along the minus strand of NW_025746251.1, from coordinate 109,198 downwards.
AATATATTACAGTGTTAGAGATGTCACAAACCAGTGACAAAGATCTCAAGCAACAGACCCAACATGGAGGTTCAGTTAATCAAGGGGACATATGCGTGTGGGACACACTCCGTGTTACATCTCTGGGCCGCAGTTTCAGGCTACTTTTATTAACTTATAAAAAATAATGACTTATTAAATATTATAATAGGAAAAGTAAACCATTTGTAGGTTTTACTTTCAATTTCACGATGTTAATTTGGTATGTGTTAGTGAAAAACAGCTGTTTAAGATGTATAATAACAGATGTGTACAGTGTAGGTGCTTGTAAAGGATGAGTAGGACAAGAGTAATACTTTACTGTTCACTATGTAGGATCTCTATGCTACTCATGACTTCCATTCTCCTTTATTCTACTTCATTAGAACTCCTTCATTGTCAGAATTAGACTCTTTCTACAATCCATTCTCTTTTATTCTACTTCATTAGAACTCCTTCATTGTCAGAATTAAACTCTTTCTACAATCCATTCTCTTTTATTCTACTTCATTAGAACTCCTTCATTGTCAGAATTAGACTCTTTCTACAATCCATTCTCTTTTATTCTACTTCATTAGAACTCCTTCATTGTCAGAATTAGACTCTTTCTACAATCCATTCTCTTTTATTCTACTTCATTAGAACTACTTCATTGTCAGAATTAGACTCTTTCTACAATCCAAGACTGAATTCTGTACTTGGATAATACATGCTAATTCTATTCCAAAAGTCAAGTTGGTGATAGAAATATTTATTAAAATCAGAAATTACAATGAATTGTCAATAAGTACCGAAACATCGTTGACATTTGTGATTAGATTTTGGCTTGACTTTCACACTCAAACAGGTAGAAACCACAAGCAAAGCAACAGCAACACTCTAGCAGACAGAGAAATACAAAGTACCATCTTGTTCTCCTTCCTCCACTGGTTTGGCAGAATGTCATGCAGGAAGAGAAGCAGACAGAGCAGACATGAACATAGGAGTCACTGCAGCATTTCATATTCCATCAGCCCTTTCTCACGCCGTCACAACAGGTCTGTTTGCTGGCATTTCTCATACAGGCCACTCAGGCCGTAGTTTCGCGTGACAGACTATTCACGTGAGATTTGGTTCTTGGATCCCGAGATTACTCAGGCCTTTAACTTTCATTCATTTGTTGCGAGTATAGGGGGAAAGATATTTAGCAGGAGACTAAATTTGGGCAGTGTTTTGCTACTGGAGCACGTGGACTCATGGACAGGGTCTCCAGTCTTGCGATAGAGTAAACCTGCTGAACTGGGACAGGAGACTGACACAGTGCAGTCTGTCCAATCAGAAGTACACATACAACTTTAAGAACCTGAATACACATACCTTCCTCTTCATAGGCCTCTGCATGCAGCAAACATCCAAAAGCAAGAGCAGAATAGATATCATGATTAGTGATATATACTGTACATAAGCTCAGGACAAGCTGTCGGTGCCTGCTGGGGTTGCAAAGTTCCGGAAACTTCCAGAAATCTTCCAATGGGATTTCTGAAGAAGAAAACCGGAAATTCCCAGAAGTTCCCAGAAGTTTACAACCCTGGTGCCTGCTAGCACATTCAGTACACATTCAGTTGACTAGGCACAGCTCTGCAGAACATTCACTCACCCAAATTGAGGTGTTTATGACCAGTGTAATACACCATACATTACAGTAAATGTGGCCAGAAGTACACTTCAAGAAAACAGGTAAATATGAATATGAACTATAACAATAAATAATTGATATACAGTATTATATTAAATAACACCCCAATGTGAGAGATAAACAAGTTGTTAACAGTCATCAACTTTCTGCATCGTTCCTGTAATCATTCCTTTATAGGTTAATAAAATAAGCTTTTCAGACAAGATCTCAAAAGGGGCAAAGAAAGATCCTTTTATATGAGAAAACGTCCTCCTTCATCCTTGCCGTTACGGTAATGAAACACAGGTATAATGAGGTTCAAGGAATGGGGGACCACCTTCCTCAACATCATCTCTGTAATGGTGAAATTAGGACCATTGAGGAAGAGTAGCAGAGGTGGGCATGGATGAAAAAAAGACATTAATCCACATAAAGGTTATTTTGTAGCAGGATTTAAATATAATAATCAGGTTATTTTGGAGCAGGATTCAGATATAATAATCAGGTTATTTTGGAGCAGGATTCAGATATAATAATCAGGTTATTTTGGAGCAGAATTGAAATATAATAATCAGGTTATTTTGGGGCAGAATTTAAATATAATAATCAGGTTATTTTGGGGCAGAATTTAAATATAATAATCAGGTTATTTTGGGGCAGAATTTAAATATAATAATCAGGTTATTTTGGGGCAGAATTGAAATATAATAATCAGGTTATTTTGGGGCAGAATTGAAATATAATAATCAGGTTATCTTGGAGCAAGATTTAAATATAACAATCAGGATATTTTGGAGCAGGATTTAAATATAATAATCAGTTACTTATGATGGAAGCTTCCTTTCTTCCATTGAGCATTTTTCATCCATTTGCCATATTCAAAACATTTCTAGAAAGCAACTTCCAGGTTCTAATACATTCCCATCATATACAGAAAGTTTAGAGCACTACAAAATCAAGGGCTCATTATCTTTTCTACAGTTGCATTCTGGGAGAAGCAGCTCCCGATGAGGTGTTATAGTAAGAATGGAAGATAGCAGTCGTTGGTTTAGCTTTAGTTTCTAGCACCCTTACTAGTTTAGTAAATATTCCCAGGTAGGGCTATAGTATATATTCATCCACAAGCCCAATGCATCTGCAGCATCTAACACCACATTCCTCATTAACCCCTAGCTCCTACCACTGTCTAGGCACATCTAACACCACATTCCTCATTAACCCCTAGCTCCTACCACCTGTCTAGGCACATCTAACACCACATTCCACATTATCCCCTAGCTCCTACCACCCGTCTAGGCACATCTAACACCACATTCCACATTATCCCCTAGCTCCTACCACCTGTCTAGGCACATCTAACACCACATTCCTCATTAACCCCTAGCTCCTACCACCTGTCTAGGCACATCTAACACCACATTCCTCATTATCCCCTAGCTCCTACCACCTGTCTAGGCACATCTAACACCACATTCCTCATTAACCCCTAGCTCCTACCACCTGTCTAGGCACATCTAACACCACATTCCTCATTATCCCCTAGCTCCTACCACCTGTCTAGGCACATCTAACACCACATTCCTCATTAACCCCTAGCTCCTACCACCTGTCTAGGCACATCTAACACCACATTCCTCATTATCCCCTAGCTCCTACCACCTGTCTAGGCACATCTAACACCACATTCCTCATTATCCCCTAGCTCCTACCACCTGTCTAGGCACATCTAACACCACATTCATCATTAACCCCTAGCTCCTACCACTGTCTAGGCACATCTAACACCACATTCCTCATTATCCCCTAGCTCCTACCACCTGTCTAGGCACATCTAACACCACATTCCTCATTAACCCCTAGCTCCTACCACCTGTCTAGGCACATCTAACACCACATTCCTCATTATCCCCTAGCTCCTACCACTGTCTAGGCACATCTAACACCACATTCCTCATTATCCCCTAGCTCCTACCACTGTCTAGGCACATCTAACACCACATTCCTCATTAACCCCTAGCTCCTACCACTGTCTAGGCACATCTAACACCACATTCCTCATTATCCCCTAGCTCCTACCACTGTCTAGGCACATCTAACACCACATTCCTCATTAACCCCTAGCTCCTACCACTGTCTAGGCACATCTAACACCACATTCCTCATTATCCCCTAGCTCCTACCACCTGTCTAGGCACATCTAACACCACATTCCTCATTATCCCCCACTAGCTCCTACCACTGTCTAGGCACATCTAACACCACATTCCTCATTAACCCCTAGCTCCTACCACCTGTCTAGGCACATCTAACACCACATTCCTCATTATCCCCTAGCTCCTACCACTGTCTAGGCACATCTAACACCACATTCCTCATTATCCCCTAGCTCCTACCACCTGTCTAGGCACATCTAACACCACATTCCTCATTATCCCCTAGCTCCTACCACTGTCTAGGCACATCTAACACCACATTCCTCATTATCCCCTAGCTCCTACCACCTGTCTAGGCACATCTAACACCACATTCCTCATTATCCCCTAGCTCCTACCACCTGTCTAGGCACATCTAACACCACATTCCTCATTATCCCCTAGCTCCTACCACCTGTCTAGGCACATCTAACACCACATTCCTCATTAACCCCTAGCTCCTACCACTGTCTAGGCACATCTAACACCACATTCCTCATTATCCCCTAGCTCTACCACCTGTCTAGGCACATCTAACACCACATTCATCATTAACCCCTAGCTCCTACCACTGTCTAGGCACATCTAACACCACATTCATCATTAACCCCTAGCTCCTACCACTGTCTAGGCACATCTAACACCACATTCCTCATTAACCCCTAGCTCCTACCACCTGTCTAGGCACATCTAACACCACATTCCTCATTAACCCCTAGCTCCTACCACTGTCTAGGCACATCTAACACCACATTCCTCATTAACCCCTAGCTCCTACCACTGTCTAGGCACATCTAACACCACATTCCTCATTAACCCCTAGCTCCTACCACTGTCTAGGCACATCTAACACCACATTCATCATTAACCCCTAGCTCCTACCACTGTCTAGGCACATCTAACACCACATTCCTCATTAACCCCTAGCTCCTACCACCTGTCTAGGCACATCTAACACCACATTCCTCATTAACCCCTAGCTCCTACCACCTGTCTAGGCACATCTAACACCACATTCATCATTATCCCCTAGCTCCTACCACTGTCTAGGCACATCTAACACCACATTCCTCATTAACCCCTAGCTCCTACCACTGTCTAGGCACATCTAACACCACATTCCTCATTAACCCCTAGCTCCTACCACTGTCTAGGCACATCTAACACCACATTCATCATTATCCCCTAGCTCCTACCACTGTCTAGCTCCACCACATTCCTCATTAACTAGGCACCACTGTCTAGGCACTACACCACATTCCACATTAACCCCTAGCTCCTACCACTGTCTAGGCACATCTAACACCACATTCCACATTATCCCCTAGCTCCTACCACCTGTCTAGGCACATCTAACACCACATTCATCATTATCCCCTAGCTCCTACCACTGTCTAGGCACATCTAACACCACATTCCACATTATCCCCTAGCTCCTACCACCTGTCTAGGCACATCTAACACCACATTCATCATTAACCCCTAGCTCCTACCACTGTCTAGGCACATCTAACACCACATTCCTCATTAACCCCTAGCTCCTACCACCTGTCTAGGCACATCTAACACCACATTCACATTAACCCCTAGCTCCTACCACTGTCTATCTAACACCACATTCCTCATTATCCCCTAGCTCCTACCACTGTCTAGGCACATCTAACACCACATTCCTCATTATCCCCTAGCTCCTACCACTGTCTAGGCACATCTAACACCACATTCCACATTAACCCCTAGCTCCTACCACTGTCTAGGCACATCTAACACCACATTCCTCATTAACCCCTAGCTCCTACCACCGTCTAGGCACATCTAACACCACATTCCTCATTAACCCCTAGCTCCTACCACCGTCTAGGCACATATCAGATCTCATCCTCATTAACCCCTAGCTCCTACCACCGTCTAGGCACATATCAGATCTCATCCTCATTAACCCCTAGCTCCTACCACCGTCTAGGCACATATCAGATCTCATCCTCATTAACCCCTAGCTCCTACCACCGTCTAGGCACATATCAGATCTCATCCTCATTAACCCCTAGCTCCTACCACCGTCTAGGCACATCTCAGATCTCATCCTCATTAACCCCTAGCTCCTACCACTGTCTAGGCACATATCAGATCTCATCCTCATTAACCCCTAGCTCCTACCACCGTCTAGGCACATCTCAGATCTCCAAGTGCAGAAGGGCTAGGGGCTAGGGGCTAGGGCCTAGGGGTGGATTTGGGATTGATCATGATCGGTGATATTACAGAAGCAGTTTGAGAGGAAGCAGCTGAAGCCATTCAGTGAGGCAGAGGCGTGCTTGAGAAAGTACATGAACGTGTACTGTAGCTGTAACTAATACTCATACTAGACTATGGGTATACAGTACCAATATGTATACCGCACTATGGATACACAGTACTAATACACATAGTATACTATGGATATACAGTACTAATATACAGTACATAGTATACTATGGGTATACAGTACCAATATGCATACCGCACTATGGATACACAGTACTAATACACATAGTATACTATGGATATACAGTACTAATATACAGTACATAGTATACTATGGGTATACAGTACCAATATGAATACCGCACTATGGATACACAGTACTAATACACATAGTATACTATGGATATACAGTACTAATATACAGTACATAGCAGACTATGGATATACAGTACTAATATACAGTACATAGTAGACTATGGATATACAGTACTAATATACAGTACATAGTATACTATGCATATACAGTACTAATATACAGTACATAGTATACTATGAATATACAGTACTAATATACAGTACATAGTATACTATGGATATACAGTACTAATATACACATAGTATACTATGGATATACAGTACTAATATGCATAGTATACTATGGATATACAGTACTAATACACATAGTATACTATGGATACACAGTACTAATACACATAGTATACTATGGATATACAGTACTAATATACAGTACATAGTATACTATGGGTATACAGTACCAATATGCATATCGCACTATGGATACACAGTACTAATACACATAGTATACTATGGATATACAGTACTAATATACAGTACATAGTAGACTATGGATATACAGTACTAATATACAGTACATAGTATACTATGCATATACAGTACTAATATACAGTACATAGTATACTATGGATATACTATACAGTACATAGTATACTATGAATATACAGTACTAATATACAGTACATAGTATACTATGGATATACAGTACTAATATGCATACCGCACTATGGATATACAGTACTAATACACATAGTATACTATGGATACACAGTACTAATACACATAGTATACTATGGATACACAGTACTAATACACATAGTATACTATGGATATACAGTACTAATATACAGTACATAGTATACTATGGGTATACAGTACCAATATGCATACCGCACTATGGATACACAGTACTAATACATATAATATACTATGCATATACAGTACTAATATACAGTACATAGTATACTATGGATATACAGTACTAATATACAGTACATAGTATACTATGGATATACAGTACTAATATACAGTACATAGTATACTATGCATATACAGTACTAATATACAATACATAGTATACTATGGATATACAGTACTAATATACAGTACATAGTATACTATGAATATACAGTACTAATATACAGTGCATAGTATACTATGTATACAGCATACTATGGATATACAGTACTAATATACAGTACATAGTATACTATGGATATACAGTACTAATATACAGTACATAGTATACTACTATGTACATAGTATACTATGGATATACAGTACTAATATACAGTACATAGTATACTATTAATATACAGTACTAATATACAGTACATAGTATACTATTGATATACAGTACTAATATATAGTACATAGTATACTATGCATATACAGTACTAATATACAGTACATAGTAGACTATGGATATACAGTACTAATATACAGTACATAGTAGACTATGCATATACAGTACTAATATACAGTACATAGTATACTATGGATATACAGTACTAATATACAGTACATAGTATACTATGGATATACAGTACATAGTATACTATGGATATACAGTACATAGTATACTATGGATATACAGTACTTATATACAGTACATAGTATACTATGGATATACAGTAGATAGTATACTATGCATATACAGTACTAATATACAGTACATAGTATACTATGCATATACAGTACTAATATACAGTACATAGTATACTATGCATATACAGTAGATAGTATACTATGCATATACAGTACTAATATACAGGGGTGTCAAACTCATTTTGCCCCGTGGGCCATGTTCAGTACCCCCCCCCCCCCCCAGTACTCAAACCACTCCCATGAATCAGCTCACAGGGGATCCAGTATGTTTGACACCCCTGATGTAGACGATAGAAGTATGCTTTCTTCATGGAGGGCAGTTATGAAGAGGAGGCACCTCCAGTAGCTCAACAGTTAACATTATTGCCTCAGGGGTTTGAGGTGGAGACAGGGGGGGGGGGACACTATCAGGAGGGACTATATACTACATTAGTAGGTCTCATCTATGTCTACCTGGGGGACAGGTGTGGTTGCACGAGGGAAGGATGAATGAATAAGCTACGCCACATACCTTCCTCCTCTACAACCTCAGGCTCAGGCTCAGGCTCGGGTTCTGCCTCCTCCTCTACCTCCTCTTCCTCTACCTCCTCCTCTGGGGCTGCCTCGGGGGCTACCTCTACTTCTACTACCTCTTCTTGGGACACGCAGCAGAGCACACAGCATGCAGAGGGAAACCAGGGGGAGGAAGGGTTTCGGAGAGAGGTTAGATATTTGTTTATGAACGCGTATAAGGAGGAGAGAGAGAATCTGGTTAGGGTTGTAGGATGAAATTAGATTACTTCAGTTTTAAGAAGGAGGGATGAGAGAAGAGAGGAGAGGACAGTATTGTCCTGCTGGAGTGTGTGCAGCGAGCAGTGATGCTGAGAAGAACAGAAAGAGAGCAATGAGAGAAGAGAGGAGAGGACAGTATTGTCCTGCTGGAGTGTGTGCAGCGAGCAGTGATGCTGAGAAGAACAGAAAGAGAGCAATGAGAGAAGAGAGGAGAGGACAGTACTGTCCTGCTGGAGTGTGTGCAGCGAGCAGTGATGCTGAGAAGAACAGAAAGAGAGCAATGAGAGAAGAGAGGAAAGAGGGATGGAAAAAGATGGGTAGATGGCATTAATAAGATGAAGTGAAATGATATGTTATGAATGATTGATGGGTCTCTGCATTCCGGAGATACCTGAGTTT